>NC_090257.1:31912635-31937635 GCF_037325665.1 Littorina saxatilis | reverse complement strand
TTTATCTGACGAATCACTGTTCAGAGTTCGCTGTATTCCAACACACTTCAAATGTCAATCAACCTTGCTCATTTTAGTGAAGCTACTATCCTTGTGCAATGGAGTTTTTGAATTTGACGTTTCAAAACAGCCCTTTGAACGATCACTTGTAAAACTGAACATTCATGCAGAACGACAGAAACATCAAGACTACTTTCAGTGACAACATAAATCAAAGGCAAAGATAGCAGAGTAGTCTACGTATTTTAACACACTTCAATTGTTAATCCATATTGCTCCTTTTAGCTAAGCTACTATCCTTGAGCAATGAAGTGTTTGAGTTTGACGTTTCTAAACAGCTTTTGAAAATGCACTTGTACAAAATCAACATTCATGCAAAACGAAAGATCCATCAAGTCTACATTCAGTGACAACATACATCAAACGGACGGGTGCGGTGGCCTAGTGCATCAGACATCGGGCTCCTAATCGGAAGGTCATGAGTTCAAATCCCGGCCACGGCCGCCTGGTGGGATAAGGTTGGAGATTTTTCCGATCACCCAGGTCAACTTATGTGCAGTTCTGCTAGTGTCTTATCTCCCTTCGTGTGCACACGCGAGCACAAGACCAAGTGTGCACGGAAAATATCATGTAACCCATGTCAGAGTTCGGTGGGTTATAGAAACACAAAAATACCCAGCATGCTTCCCCCGAAAGCGGCGTATGGCTGCCTGAATGGCGGTGTAATGACGGTCATACACGTAAACATCCACTCGTGCAAACTCATGAGCGAACGTGGGAGGTTCACCCCATACACAACGAAAAGGAGAAGAAGAAGAGATAAATCAATGCAAAGATAGCAAGTTAGTCAGTTATTTCATAATCGCCGCCATCCGCATCCTGGGCCTGTTGACGCAGCGAGTTTTCGTACTCGTTTTCAGGCGAAGCCGGCTGCGCATTTGTGATGGTATTTTCGTACTGACTTTCATCCGAAGCTGGCTGTGTTTCTGAAGTCGCTTGCACGTATTCGGCTGGCTGTTGGTCGACGTGTTCTTGTGGTTGATCAAAAGCTGTGTTGTCGTAACCTGAAAGCAAAAGGTTTCGCTGAGTTAACTTGTCTTTTTTTTCTCTCGAGAAACAAGTCAAATGTGAATGAAAACCTAAGTCTATGCAAAAGGAAACGTGGAAAGCTGCGACGAAGACATTAGAAGTCTAACAGCCAATACAAAAACAAACAAACAAACAACAACAACAACAACAACAACAACAACAACAACAACAACAACAACAACAACAACAACAACAACAACAACAACAACAACGACATTAAAAACTGTTAGTGTTAGGGTTAACCCAAACGCACAGACAAACTACCAAAAAAATGAAACGTTTTGATTTATAAAATGAACTTCATAAATTATTGATCGGATTAATTAAACTAAGCAGAGGAAACCCCATTTCTCGATGAACAAAACATGCTGCTAAACCTGGTCGATCAGTGCTGCTCTCTTGGAGCGAAGCCAGGTCGGAGTAGATATGCGAGTCTTCGGTCGGATCTGCTCGTTTGGGGTTGACATACCTTGAGTCACCTAACATTCACACAGAAACAAGCAGTGTTATGAAATATATAAAATAAATAATAACAAGTCGCGTAAGGCGAAATTACTACATTTAGTCAAGCTGTGGAACTCACAGAATGAAACTGAACGTAGTCCGCCGCTAGTGCAAAAGGTAGTAAAAGTGACGAGCCTGTTTGGCGCGGTAGCGGTTGCGCTGTGCTTCATAGCACGCTTTACTGTACCTCTCTTCGTTTTAACTTTCTGAGCGTGTTTTTAATCCAAACATATCATATGTATATGTTTTTGGAATCAGGAACCGACAAGGAATAAGATTTCGGAAATTTAATTTTAATCATAATTTTTATATTTTTAATTTTCAGAGCTTGTTTTTAATCCGAATATAACATATGTATATGTTTTTGGAATCAGAACATGATGAACAATAAAATAAAAGTAATTTTGGATCGTTTTATAAAAAAATAATTTTAATTACAATTTTCAGATTTTTAATGACCAAAGTCATTAATTAATTTGTAAGCCTCCATGCTGAAATGCAATATCGAAGTCCGGCCTTCGTCGAAGATTGCTTGGTCAAAATTTCAATCAATTTGATTGAAAATTGAGGGTGTGACAGTGCCGCCTCAACTTTTACAAAAAGCCGGATATGACGTCATAAAATACATTTATCGAAAAAATGAAAAAACGTGTGGGGATATCATACCCAGAAACTCTCATGTAAAATTTCATAAAGATCGGTCCAGTAGTTTACTCTGAATCGCTCTACACACACACACACACACACACACACACACACACACACACTCACACACACACACTGTCGTGTTTTTCCTTTCGTCACTCTCAGTCGCAAAGGAGACACAACGATTTGTGTAGGTTCTGTAGATTTATTAACAGCTGGAACAACGGTGACAATATCTCTCAGCACAGTGTAAGAAAGAACAAGTGCAAGACTGGTAAAGAACAACAATACGTGTGCGCAGCCCTACTTATATAGTTAATGGACATACGAGAATATTCGGGAAACATCGACACTAATCTGGTTAGATCTACACAGTTCCATCTGTTCGATGAGCGTCTACGCTTACGTCATGAGTGACTGCGCACTTAATCAAAGTAAGTTCTATAATGTTCTATATCCTTCCATTCGATTCCAGTGGTATCTAGCGATCTCCACAACACCTCCCCACCTAAACTGATGCTACTCCTCAAGCATCAACAGCAAAGTCTCTCTGTTGGTTTGCGTGTTCTCTTTGACCGTCTTGGATTGTCTGGTCCATACTCTGAAACGGATGGAGTACCTTTGGGTTTGGTCTGTCTCCGAGTTTGTGGCACAGTTTCCAAGATCTCCATGGGGTGATCTGTTACAAGTTCAGAAACAGTGTCCACTTCCTCACCAGGTTCATTGTCTTCCTCAGTGGTGTAGCGTGGCTGTAGCTGTTCCCAGTGTCGTCTCCATACTGGACCATGAGGAATGACCATGACGTTGAAGCAGCGAGTACCCAGAGACTTCTTGATGACTGCTGGTACCAATCGGGGTTGTTTGTCTCGGCGAGGTCCATGGTACAGAGCATACACAGGATCTCCGGCCTTGTACTGTCTGGTTACCTTGACGACAGCTTTCAAGTCTGGAGTCATCTGAGACTTGGATGCCTCCTTGGATTGCTTGCCCTGAGCGATGTGGGCTGGCGAGGGCAGCAGAGTGTCGATCCTTGTCCGTAACTGCCTGGAATTCAAGAGTTCACTCGGAGAGAAACCACAGGATGTCGGTGTTCTCCGGTACTGCATCAAGAACTCTTGAAGAGCACGCTTCGGTGGCAAAGAAGATTTTCTCAGTGCTTGTTTGAATGTCTGCACCAAACGTTCAGCGGCTCCATTGGTAGCAGGATGATATGGTGCCCCTGTCAGGTGCGTGATCCCCCGTTCCTTGCACCAGCTCTGAAATTCTTCAGAAGTGAAGGTCGGCGCGTTGTCAGTGACAAGTGTGTGAGGCAATCCAAAATGAGCAAAATCTTCTTCCAGCAGGTCTAGCGTGGCTCTAGAGGACGTGGATGACGTAGGATGAATGCATGGATACTTGGAGTAAGCATCCGTGATCACCAGCCAGTCTCTACCCATGAAGTTGATTGCATGGTCCAGGTGTAAGCGGCTCCACGGCTTTTCTGGTAGCATCCATGGGTGAACTGGAGGCTTGGATGGCTTGTTCTGATGTTCACCACACGAGTCACATCGTCGAGTAGCCATCTCAATAGCAGCATCGATACCGGGCCAGTAAACAGCAGTTCTTGCCAACTGTTTCATGCGTTCCATGCCGAAGTGTCCGAGATGCAGCAGATCAAGGATCTTGGACTGCAGGCTCTGTGGAATCACCACTCTCGATCCATGGACGAGGCATCCGTGGCAGATACTGAGAGAGTCCGACAACTTCCGGAACTTGTTGACATCTTCATTGATCTCAGCGTTCTTTGGTGGCCAGCCTTCACGGACGTAGCGCATCACAGTAGATATCACTGGATCTTTTCCTGACTCTTGACGGAGGATATTGGCATCCACAGGCTGGACTTGAAGACTGAGAACCTTGATGGCACACACCATGTCCATGTCTTCACCACTTTCCTCCCTGTCGAAGTCGATGTCATCTCCGTATGGCAAGCGACTAAGGGCATCTGCATTGCCATGATCCGCTGTTTTCCGGTACTCGATGGTGTAGTTAAACTGGTTCAGCCACAGGGCCCACCGAGCTAGTCTGTTAGCTGCGAGCAGTGGGGTCCCTTTCTTCGGTCCGAACAGTGATGTCAGCGGCTTATGATCTGTCACCAGTATGAACTGACGTCCGTAGAGATACTGGTAGAACTTCCGCAAGCCAAAGATGATGGCCAGGGCTTCCTTGTGGATTTGGCTGTAGTTCCTTTCTGCAGCCGTGAGAGTCTTGGACACGTTGGCGATTGGGCGCTCGCTTCCATCTGGATAGCGATGAAATAGGACTGCTCCAATTCCAACGTTGGACGCGTCACAAGCTAGTCCCAAAGTCTTGTTTGGATCGAAGTGTACCAGAACTTGATCCGAGGAAAGCACATTTTTCAACTGTTCAAATGCTGCCTGTTCCTCATCTCCCCACTTCCAGGGGTTCGCCTTCTTCGTCAGGCGGTAGAGCGGCTCTGCCATGCTGGCCAGGTTAGGGATGAACTTCCCGTAAAACTGAACTGAGCCCAAGAAAGACTTCAAGCTTGAGACGTCCGTAGGGGCTGGCATTTTCAAAACTGCCTCGACCTTCGATCCTTTGGAGATCCCTTCGGCCGATAAGGTATGTCCAAGGTATTCCACACTGGCTTGTGCGAACTCGCACTTTTCACGACGACATCTGAGTCCTTTGTCGTTCAGACGAGTGAGCAAACGTTCCAGGTTGCTCAGGTGGTCGTTGGCGTCCTTCCCGCTGACGAGTATATCATCTTGGAAGACGGCAACACCAGGTAGATCACAGGTCAGGTTTTCCATGATCTCTTGAAAGTAACCAGGTGCTGACTTTATCCCGAAAGGAAGTCGTTGCTGCAGGAGTACCCCACGGTGAGTGCTGAGGGCTAGCCTGCGTTGACTCTCTGGTGCCAGCTTGATCTGGTTGTAGGCATCAGCAAGATCGATCTTGGTGTATCCGAATCCACCTCCTAGCTTCTGCATCAGTTCCTCTGGGAGTGGCATTGGATGACGGTGATCTTCAAGCTGATCATTGATGCCCACTGAGTAGTCACCACAGATCCGTAGCTTGGGCTTCAGGGTGCCCGAGGTTTGTGCCTTACGAATTGGTACCACTGGCGTTCCATATTCGTTGAACTGGACTGGCTTCCAGACTCCTTTGGCGATGCCTTCTTCGTAGCCTTTGGCGAGGTCATCACGAAGAGCGAAAGGTACCGGACGTGCCTTGTGAAAAACCGGCTTCGCATCAGACTTGAACTTCACGTCCAGTTCGAAGTCCTTGAGACATCCCAATTCTTGTTTGAAGAGATTTGGGAATTTATCAGACAGTCTGTGACAATCTCGTTGCAGGGCAGCATAAGGCGCGTTGGAGGTCGCTGGATGCGTAGGTTTTGCACCCTCACTCTTAGCGTGACTCTCTATGCTCCTCAGTCCTAGAGCATTGTCCACAGAAATTCCCAGAGTCTGGATTGCGTTGCGTCCTAGCAGATTCAGATGAGGGATCTTGGTGACGATGTACGGAATTGAGCTTTGCTTACCAGTCACTGGATCCTTGGTTTGGCCCATGAAAGTTCCCAGCACGGGCAGGTCGTGCTTGCTGGCAGACTCGTAACGATGTGTGACGTCATCCAGCTTCGGTTTTCCTAGTTGTCTCCAGACCGGAAGAGAAACAAAATTTCCCGTAGTTGCGGTGTCCAGTTCCATGGTGAACTGTCGGTCCTGGATTGTTATGGGAACATCCAACCTAGGAGTATCTTGGGGAACTTCACCGAGGATCGCGTTGACAAGCTCTGCTTTCGTGACTCTCTTCACGGAAGCTTGGGAATGTCGTTCCCGATTCTGATGTTGCTTTTTTCTACAGACAGCTTCCAAATGTCCTGTGACGTCACAGTATCGGCATTTGGCGTCTTTGTAGGGGCAGTCTGTTGCTTTGTGGGCCTTTCCACATCGGTAGCACTTCCTGTCTGTGGAATTAGACTGCTTGTGGTTCTTTCGTGGACCCGTAGTCTTGTTCTGGTGGACCTTGTTGACTGGCATGGTCTTGGAACCGTAGACAGTTTCCTTGGCAACCTTCGCTGCGTCTTCAGTCTCAATCGCGACTTGGACAGCACGTGCGAAATCCAGCTCTGTGTCCTTGATCTTGAATAGAGCCTTTAAGACAGCCTCATTGTTGACAGAACATATGAATCTCTGTCTCAGAGCTTCGTCTTGTGGGTTTTTGATCGAAGGAAAGTCACAGGTAGCGGCGTCTTGGCGTATGCGCGCTGCTAACTCCTGGAGAGTTTCGCCTGGCTTCCGTTTCATGTCACTCCAGAACTTGAAACGTTCTCGCACTATGAAGAGTTTCGGGTCGAACTGTTCTTTCATGAATTTGACAATCTCGTCCATTGTCAAACTGTTGATGTCCTTGGGCGGATTTTGCTGAGTAGCCAGATTTGCCAGTTGTTTGTAGACCGTAGCAGTCTGATTCGTCAAGAAAACTTGAGCCTTGCGCTGCTCCGGCACGGAGTTGGCGACCACAAACGTGCAAAATCTTGACCAGTAGTCAGGCCACAGTTCCGATGTTGCATCAAACGCAACAAAAGATGGGATTGCAGCTGCCTGTGTAGTAATGGGAAAACGTAGATTCGAAGCACTCGGATCGTCGTAGCTTTCCTCCCTGGCAGAAGCTGCGGCACCACTGAACACTTTCATCATCAACTCCATCTGGTGCATGTGTTGCTCCATATCTTCCTTGTGCTGGCGTTGCTGTTGCTCCAACTGCTCCCTTAGAAGCGTTATCAGCTGCTCTGTTTCCGTCATTTTGCAGTAATAAGTCACTCCGAATAGACAAGGGAAGTAACTGTCGGCGACGCCAGTTGTCGTGTTTTTCCTTTCGTCACTCTCAGTCGCAAAGGAGACACAACGATTTGTGTAGGTTCTGTAGATTTATTAACAGCTGGAACAACGGTGACAATATCTCTCAGCACAGTGTAAGAAAGAACAAGTGCAAGACTGGTAAAGAACAACAATACGTGTGCGCAGCCCTACTTATATAGTTAATGGACATACGAGAATATTCGGGAAACATCGACACTAATCTGGTTAGATCTACACAGTTCCATCTGTTCGATGAGCGTCTACGCTTACGTCATGAGTGACTGCGCACTTAATCAAAGTAAGTTCTATAATGTTCTACACACACACACACACACACACACACACATACACCACGACCCTCGTCTCGATTCCCCCTCTATGTTAAAACATTTAGTCAAAACTTGACTAAATGTAAAAATGAACATGAGACATATAGACATATGTTAGCTCACCCAGCAACGACATAGAATAGTTCATAAAAGAAAAACTGCCTATGGGTCGACGTACTTGTAAATGTAACGTTTTGTTTTGTCTGAAATACACGTTCCCATTACCTACTATTCTTGATTTTTTTATTCTGAATTTTGGAACGATGGCAGACTATCTTTTTTTTTTTTTTTTTTTTTTTTTTTTTGGGGGGGGGGTCTATATATTAAGGACAAAGCAATGTTGTCGGTGACCTAGTTAGCAGTGAACTATTTACAAACAAGAGACACTAGGTACATAAAGGTAATTCCTGCCATGTGGCATGGAAACAGAGACATCGCAAGCATTGTCACATAGCAGTAACGCACATGACACGAAAGGGTTCAAGAAAACGTTATAATAATAATAATAATAATACGAATATTTATAACGCGCACATATCTCACCAACAGGCGACTCAAGGCGCACATAAACGCTGATCTTAATTGAGTCCGAAGTTGACTTTGCTAAAACTTTTCATCGTAAACTCAGTGCAAACGCTTCGTGCAGACAGCTTTATGAAGTAGACTTCGCCCGATTCATTTGAGGTAAGACTCAGCACATTGAAATACTATTGTGATATCGTTTGCTTGACCAGTCTTATGATGACAATCTCTTGTGTAAATGCAACACCGTCATGCTGTCTGTTATCACAGCATCATCCCTTCCCGATCTAACCTAGTTGTTCCTCCAGTTTTGCATATTTGCTTGCTTTGCTTTACTCTGCTTAGTTGTTCTTTCATTTGCTTTGCTTTGTTTTGTTTTTTGTTTTTTGTTTTTACATTTAGTCAAGTTTTGACTAAATGTTTTAACATAGAGGGGGAATCGAGACGAGGGTCGTGGTGTATGTGTGTCTGTGTGTGTGTGTGTGTGTGTGCGTGTGTGTGTGTGTGTGTGGGTGTGTGTGTGTGTGTCTGTCTGTCTGTCTGTCTGTCTGTCTGTCTGTGCGTGTGTCTCTGTAGAGCGATTCAGACTAAACTACTGGACCGATCTTTAAGAAATTTGACATGGAATGATATCCCCGGATTTTTTTTCCATTTTTTCAATAAATACGTCATATCCGTTTTTTTTGTAAAGGTTGAGACAGCACTGTCACACCCTCATTTTTCAATCAAATTGATTGAAATTTTTGTAAAGCAATCTTCGACGAAGGCCGGACTTTGGTATTGCATTTTAGCTTGGTGGCTTAAAAACTAATGATGAGTTTGGTCATTAGATATCGGAAACTTGTAATTAAAATTATTTATTTATTAAACGATCCAAAAACAATTTCATCTTATTCTTCGTCATTTGCTGATTCCAAAAACATATACATATGTTATATTTGGATTACAAACAAGCTCTGAAAATTAAAAATATAAAAATTGTGATTAAAATAATTTTCCGAAATCGATTTCAAAACAATTTCATCGTATTCCTTGTCGGTCCCTGATTCCAAAAACATATAGATATGATATGTTTGGATTAAAAACAAACTCAGTAAGCTAAAAAGAATAGGCATACAGAAAAGCGTGTTATCCTGCTCAGCGCGACCACTACCGCACTATTCTGCATGGCTTGTTGATTTTACTGCCTTTGCCAAGAGCGGTAGACTGACGAAACAACGAGTATGTGGTCTTGGTGAAAAAAGCAGTGCGTTCAGTTTCATTCTGTGAGTTCGACAGCTTGACTAAATGTTGTTATTTAGCCTTACGCGACTTGTTTTTTCTCACAGGAATTCGAATTGATAAGATTTTCGAAAGAGTCTCTAACCTAAATTCCTTTTTTTTTCATTTTCAACCCATTCGTGTGAACAGAAAACGGCTATGCAACTAACAAAGCAACTAACACAACACACACCAGACTAACCAAATCAAGCATCCAAGCCTATCCGCTAACCAACCAACGAATCAACTGAGCACACAAGGAGCCAACCAAGATAATGTAGTACAATGAGAAAGTTCTACTAGATGCACAATGTCAAAAACAATGCAGTTGATACTTACATTTCTTGAATAAAATGAGGACGGCGGCGATAATCACGAAAGCAACGACGATGACAACGACCGAGACTTCTGCTATCAACATCGACTGCCCATCCTCCTCATCAGCATCAGCAAGATGTTCATCACCACCTCCGCCGTCAATATCATCATGATTACCAGTGTCATTGTTCTTGCCTTTCCACATAAAGACAAAATAGCTGTGTTAGGTTGTACAATCTTCTATTTAACTGTATTCTAAACAATCATGACACAAACAATGTGCTATATTCAAAACAACAACATTTATTTATTTTATTCGTGGGAGGCAACACTAACTTCATTCACTGAAAACAATACTGAACCGCTTTTACTGAGTTATTTAATGAGGCGCGCCAGCTCTCATTCTACATTAGACTTACACTGATTCATTTTGATAACTCGATCACGTATTCTTCCTCCTCATTAGACCCAGAAAGGCAATGTAAAAACAACATCGGTCAAATAAACACACACACAGAAAGAAAGACAGAAAGAAAGAAAGAAACAAACAAACAAACAAAAAAACACAAACAAGAAACATACAAACAGACTATGTCATGGCAACTTACGCTTTTTACGGCGAAATGATATATTAACACCGGCACAGTCAGGATTTATTCCTGGTGACTCTACCAGTTGTCAACTGGCTTCTATTTATGACGAGTTCTGTTTAAATTACGATATGGGAATTACCACTCAAGCTGTTTTTTGTGATGTGTCAAAGGCATTTGAAAAAGTCTGGCACAAAGGGTTATTATATAAACTGGAACTAGTAGGAATTAGAGGACAATTGTTGAAATGGTTTCACGATTATTTAACAAATCGCCACCAGGCGGTTGTTATTAAGGGTGCTAAGTCTGCATTAAAATGTATCCCGGCAGGTGTTCCACAAGGTTCTGTTCTAGGCCCCTTCCTATTCCTGATATATATTAACGACATTGTGAATGATACTGAATCTGTTATAAAGTTGTTTGCTGATGACACGATCATGTCTATGTCCTTAGAAGATCCAACTAGACGAGCACAGATTTTGAACGCAGACCTATATAAAATTGATACCTGGGCAAAACAGTGGAAAGTTAAATTTAACGAAGCAAAAACGGAACTGTTAGACATAAAACGTGATAATATACCAACCGAACCAATCATTTTTAATAATATTAAATTGGAAAACGTGAACCAACATAAACACCTTGGCGTAATCTTGCAGAATGATTGTAAGTGGGACTTCCAAGTGAGAAGCATTATAAAAAAGGTTACCTTATTAATTAATTGTTTAAGATATTATAAATATAGATTAAATCGTAAAAGTCTGGAAACTATGTATAAATCTTTTGATCTTCCACATTTTGACTACGCAGACATCATATGGGACAACTGCACAGAGTACTGGTCAACTGCACTCGAAAAACTACATTTGGAAGCCATTCGGACTATAATCGGTGGTGTGCGCGGCACAAGCCACGAAAAACTGTATAAAGAAAGCGGATTGTGTAACCTAAAAGAAAGACGGAGCAGACACAAACTGATTTTATATTACAAGATGGTATATGGCAAATGCCCTCATTACTTATCAGATCTATTGCCACCTTTAAATTCTGATGTTAACCCCTACCATCATAGAAGACCATTAGAAAGAAGAGTCCCCATGTGCAAAACTGAATTATACCGTCGATCTTTTATACCATCTACTACTGTCCTGTGGAACACCTTGCCAGACAACATCAAAACAACTAACTCAATCAGCGATTTCAAACGCTATTTATCTACTCCTGATTATAACGTACCTGCCTATTATTACTGTGGTAAAAGACTGGAAGAGATTCACCACTGCAGAATGCGCCTAAACATGAGTAATTTGAATTCTGACCTGTGTAAACGCCACCTACAGGGAAACCCACAGTGCGCTTGCGGCTACCCGAACGAAACAGCTGACCATTATTTGACACATTGTCCTTTGTAAGTAGATGCTCGCCTGTCTACAATAAACGCACTTCCTGTTAATTACAGACAAGTTGAAATATTGTTAAATGGTAGCGAAAACCTTTCTCTTTGCACTAACAAGCTTGTTTTTGAAAGTGTCCAATCGTTTATCCATGCATCTGGTCGTTTCTGTTGATTTGACTCAGTACCCATATTCAAGCCAACAAACCTTATTTTATATGCATTTTTCAAATGTATATTTAGCGAGCTACTGCTTACTTGCCACAGGACTACGGTTTGTAATGTACTATGTATATTCTTATTTGTATGCGCTGCCAACTTCATCTTTTATATGTACCTACCGTTTTCTCCTCCCTCCTCCATCCTCTCCCCCCTCTTCCTCCTGCTAGCTTTTTCTTATTCTTTCTGATTTACTTTAACTATGCTCTTCTTGTAGATAGTTCAACAATTGATAAATATTGCATGTCCGACATCATATTTGCGTTATTTTCCTACTTCGTAGGGCGCGTAATATAAGCGTTTGCTTGAGTTCGTGTCCCTATTGTTTATCGTTGTATTTTTGTATCATGTTTGATTTAATAAAACATTGTTTAAACCAACTTACGCTTCACACGTATGGTGTAAGATATGCGTTTCCGGAGGCAGCCACCCCACGACTGGGTGCACGCGTACTTCATTCCATTGTGTTTCATGCTGACATTCTGCACCTGTAGCTGACCACTCAGAATGCTTCCTGCATCCCACGTGACCAAGGCTAGAGGGCTGCTGTCTGAAGGCTGGCATGTACAGTTCAAATCACCCCCCTCTGTGATGACCGCTGGGCAGTTGTGAAAGGTAGGAGCTCCTGGGTGACCTTGTGTAACAGGCACGCGATGACGTTAGACATGTGAGATGTAACACACAGTTTAACAATCAAACAACATGGATAATGGGCACAGATAAAAACTTATTCTCCGTACACTATGCTTCCCTCGAATATGCCACAAAAGCATGATTAATTGTCAATGCAATGTCCCCTCTCAGACCGTTATAAATACCCAATATCTCCGTGCACTCTCAAATTCACTCAGCCGGTAATGAATACCCGAACAGAATTGAAAAAGCTGAGGGCATTGAAAAAGTCAAGATGGGCACCGCTCTCAGAAAGCTGATACCGGAGAGGTTAAAAGGACGATATTCTGTGGGGTTATCCAAATTAACCCATTACGCTACAACAGTAAGACTTATAGACTTTTCTGTTTTGTTGAGTGGTACTCAATTTTCAAAATCAAAATCTTAATTCTGACATATAAAGCAATATGGAATGTAAGGTAATATCTTATACAATCCTCTGAGGTCATTCTCGTGGACATTTGGGTTGTTTTCTACGTGGGAAAAACAAGCTACCATATATAAACCTTCCTTCATTACACATGTACCTGCAAACTACAACACATCCATATCTAAACCTGTCATTGCTCTAAAGCTATTGACCATTGGTACGTACATTCTTTTTCCTTTTGTAATACATTTCAAATCTGAATCTCACTCACTGATTTCAAGGCTCTGTCCATGAAAAGTTTTGTTGCCTGGATCTATCGTCAAGCTGAATGGATATGTGCCATCAAAAGTGGGCATTGGCAGACCACTAAATGAACACGTTCCTCTCTTGTAAGCCTTGCCGTGTTCGGTGAAGTTTGTCAGTGACAAGGCCTCTTTCTTCTTCCTTCCAGTCTAGGAAAGAAAGTCGTGTTCATTGCAGGGCGATAAATAGACAATGTTCGGAAATAAGGAGAAGGATAAGGATAACAATTTCATACAGTCATGTGAGGTTACCCTCATGGAAATTCGGGCTGCCTTCTCCCTGGGGAAAGCAAGCTGCCATACAGTATACAGCGCTACGGAAATAACCAGTCTGTTATGCATATGGGATGTGCAAGATTTGCGTACTTGAAAACAAGGAGGCAAATGGAGTTCAACCAAGCGATCAAAACCGTCATTGTGAAAAAAAGAGCTCTGATGTGTATTTTGTGCTGTGTCCGCTGAAACTGACTCTCACTGCTTTTTTGAAAATGGGCATATTGGATGGAGCTAACGACCACTGACGCCGCGATCGTTTGGCTGCACAATGAAAAGCCGACATGTGTGTGAGCTGTACCTTTTTTTCTCTCGAAAAAGTAAGGTGTCAATATTGCACACATTGCACATTGCACGAAATGCACATCGAAGCTAATTTACCTTTGCGACACTAATGATAGTAAGATTGTCCAAGATTCAGTTCTCAATGACGAAATTGATCCCACTTCTTCTTCTTCTTCTTTTTCGTTCATGGGCTTAAACTCCCACGTTCACTCATGTTTTTGCACGCGTGGATGTTTACGTGTATGACCGTATTTACCTCGCCATTCAGGCAGCATACGCCGATTTCGGGGGAAGCATGCTGGGTATTTTTCTGTTTCTATAACAGGTTCTTTTACGTGCGCACTTGGTCTTGTGCTTGCGTGTACACACGAAGGGGAATAAGGCACTAGCAGGTCTGCACATAAGTTACTTGACCTGGGAGATCGGCAAAATCTCCACTCTTAACCCACCAGTCGGCCGCGGCCTGGATTTAAACTCACGACCTTCCGATTAGGAGGCCGATGTTTTATCCACTACACCATTGCGCCCGTCGTCCAAGATTCAGTTCTCAATGACGAAATTGATCCAATGCAGGCGTCTAGCAAAATACTCGTTGAGATATGGCCAGTTTAATTTCAAAACACTGAATAATCCTGAATGCTAGAATGACAGAGATAGAGCGGGTTGATCATAAAAAACAAATGTATACCTCCACAGGAAACTTCCACCTGCAGCTGTAGTGATCATCCGAGGCGTATATCTTGTCCACGTCACATGACCCGGAGACTGTCCAGTCACTGGTGTTCACCTCAGTACGGCAGTTGCTCACCGTCTTCGCTGGATCTACGGCAAAGTTATCACATATATATATATACAGTGGTTTCATTCTCACCTCATCAGAGATTTAAGACCTGTTCCGACTCATCGGCTTGACCGCCTTACCGCACTTTTCCCCATGCACCAAACAAAGGTTTTTTGATTTTTGTTGGGGGGGGGGGGGGGACACTGCTTAGTGCATGGGTGTCCTAGTGAATACCATTTTTTTAAGGGGGATCTTCTTCCGTGATCTGGGGTCAGAAAGAACCGTTAACTTTAAAAGCATATGAACAAGCTATCATTTCTGAGATGTTGTAACGACATTGTCTTTAAAATGATGTTCTTTAAGGCCCGGACAGAGACAGAAACAGAGACAGAGAGATCGACAAACACACACACACACACACACACAGACAGACAGACAGACAGACAGACAGACAGACAGGCAGACAGACAGACAGACAGACAGACAGACAGACAGACAGACAGACAGACAGACAGACAGAGTAAGAGAGGAAGAGACTTTTTGTAATCTTACTTACAGATAACACGAACTTTGCAGATGTCGACGTCATAAATCAACAAAAAGCTTAGGCCTACACATCTCACTGTTCCAGCAATGGACGTTCTATGGTTTTGCTGCACTGTCAGAGTGCTGACTTCAGATTGCGTCATCGTCACTACGTAGTAATCGTTGACCGGCGGAAGACATTGCCACGGTAATAAATGCAAGAAAGACCGAAATGACTGCGTACAATTTGCAATCTCCAGTACAGAACCATCGGGTCGTTTTAATTTCCAGTTCACGATCCTATCACCAGGCGGAAGCGAGATATTAGTGCAATTTAAGATGAATGGTCGTGTCTCGTCAGCATCGATTGTGCCGTTGCTGCCGCTGCTGCCGCATGTAGAAATGACCTGACCTGAAACATGTAATTGTAAGGTATGTAAGCAGCGCAATGGTTCGACACTCTCACGGCAACATTATTTATCAGATGGTCCCTCCCTACTCACTTGAATCAGAGTGTCTTTTTTTGAGCGAGTGAAGTGGGCTTAAGCTATAGCAGAAACCTGGATGCCATTTTGCAACCTGATTTAAATCTAGGACGTTGTCAACACGAAAAAAGCATTGTATTCACTATCTGCATACAATGTAATTTGCTTCATGGAAGTTAAAAAATCATTTGAACATTAGGGATGTATACTTTGAGTTTTCAGGGTTTTGCTTCGCACGAGTGGAAGCTATCCACATGAAAATCAATGCGCCCATGTGTGCTCGTTAGAGATACCTGCTTTCCCGTCTTGTAAATAAACATATATCCGCCCTGGCTTCCAAATGACATTAAAGCATCCTTTCACGGTAAAACATTAAGCTCAGTACATCCAGTGTAAACATTACATTCAGGCAGAATTAATTTGGAAACATACACCTGTGTTAATGTGCGAAACTGACTCAAGAAAGAAAAGAAAAATCAAACCGGCACAGGTCTGCGTACGCACGCACGCACGCACTCACTCACGCACGCACGCACGCATGCACGCACGCACGCACGCACGCACGCACGCACGCAGACACACACACAGGCAGCAAAACATTGCCTAATAATGCAACGATGTTAATACACAAACAATAAATCACATAATGCAGGGGTGAAAAACCTAACAACAACAAAAAGACTTACCGTATACAGAAGTCGCAGACACGGCGAAAAAGACAAACAGCAGCATAATAAATGATTTCTTTATTTCCGAAACAGACTTGTTAGCTGAACCCTGTCTGCGTCATATTCCTTAGACCTGACCGCAGTCTACCGTGAATAGGCAGAACACTCTGTCATGCCCGGTACATGTATTACGCTTTATGGTTTCATATTCAAAAGCTGTTCATTAATTTCCATTTGAAATAAAATGAACGTCACAAAAGGACTATTATATAACAGAGAACAATAACAGGAAGCATCACCGCTTAAGTCATTACCCATTTGCACGGTCTCGTGCTCGCGCACACACGGACGCAAACACACACATTCACACATATACAGAGCCACAAAACCGATAGGCACCCACACAGACAACCCACGTGTGCGTGTAAGTGTGTGTGTGTGTGTGTGTGTGTGCGTGCGTGCGTGCATGTGTGTGTGTGCGTGTGTGTGTGTGTGTGCGTGTGTGTGTGTGTGTGTGTGTGTGTGTGTGTGTGTGTGTGTGTGTGTGTGTGTGTGTGTGTGTGTTATACAAACATAATACATGAAACAGAAGGGTTTTTTTTCGTTGCTACTTTCATATCTAACATTTCCGAAAAAGTCTTTGTTTGAAAATAGTCCAAAGTCTTAGGTTTTTGTTCGCTCTGAATTACTCAGCTCCCATAACCCCCATCTCCCACCCGGACCTTTCACCATCAGGGGAACCTTAATGACATATCCAACAATAGTTTTGTTCGGTCCAAATTTCCAGAAACTATTTCCTTGAATCTCTGTACTTTTCACATATAAATTATCTGCGGACTGTTATGACTGTGTATTGTGTACGTTTGATTTCACACTCGATTTTGCTGTCTTCTGTTGTTGTTTATTGAATGAGTTCTGAATGTGCGTGTGTGTGTGGTTTGTTTTGCAGTCCAATATTAATACACCCAATTTTGAAATATATACGTCTGCTTACTCCACTCACCCCCCCCCCCCGCCCTCTCTCATCTGTGTTTCTCTCTCTCTCTCTCTCTCTCTCTCTCTCTCTCTCTCTCTCTCTCTCTCTCTTTCTCCCCTTTCTCTTTCTCTTGTTTTGTCTGTGTCTCTCAGTTTCTGTCTGTCAGTGTCTGTGTCTGTCTGTGTCTGCCTATGTGTCTGTGTGTCTGTCTATCTCTCTCCCTCTTCCCCTCTCCCCCTCACTCTTTCGCTTCCTCTCTCTCTGTTTCATACGTCCGCACACAACCCTTCAATTGTTGCTGCAGTAGGACTGAACACCGAGAGTTAAGGAATCTGTGACATGCTAAGCAAAATAGTCAGTTCATAAGTGAAATAATACTTTTGAATGTTTTTTTTACATTTAGTCAAAGTTTGACTAAATGCTATTAACATAGAAGGGGAATCGAGACGAGGGTGGTGGTGTATGTGTGTGTGTATGTATACATCGATTCAGAGAAAACTGCTGGACCGATCTTCGTGAAATTTCACATGAGAGTTCCATGGGTATGATATCCCCAGACGTTTTTTTCTCATTTTTTTCGATAACTATCTCTGATGACGTCATATCCGGGTTTTTGTGAAAGTTGAGGCCGCACTGTCACGCCCTCATATTTTCAATTAAATTGATTTAAATATTGGTCAAGCAATCTTCGACAAAATCCGTACAATGGGATTGATTTTCAGCTCTGCAGCGTAAATATTATTTAATTAGTTAGCTCTTTAGCTCCAGAGGTCGAATCTTTTGTATACCTGGGAAGTGTGATTGATAGGCAAGGGGGCACCGACAGAGACGTCGCCGCCAGGACTGGGAAGGCACGAGTAGCCTTCATCATGTTGAAGAACATCTGGGCCTCTAGAGAGATCAGCATAACCACCAAGCTGCGCATCTTCAACTCCAATGTCAAATCGGTTCTACTCTACGGCTCTGAGACGTGGAGAATGACCAAGGTGACACAGCAGAAGATTCAGACTTTCATCAACACCTGTCAGAGGCGCATCTTCAAGATCAGATGGACAGACAAGATCTGCAACGAAGAGCTGTGGCAAAGGGCGGGCCAAGAGCCCGTTAACAGCCAGATTCTGAGGAGAAAATAGGGCTGGATTGGACACACTCTCAGGAAACCAACATCCAGCATCACCCGCCAGGCTCTCACTTGGAACCCACAGGGGAAAAGAAAGAGAGGGAGGCCGAGAAACAGCTGGAGGCGTGACACAGAAGCAGAACCGAAGAGGCAAAGCAACAGCTGGGCAGAAGCGGAAATAACAGCCCAGAACAGGGTGCGATGGAGAAATGTCGTCAAAGGCCTATGCTCCGCTAGGGGCAAAGGGCCTAAGTAAGTAAGTAAGTTAGCTGATTAAAGTTGTCATTATAATCGAATTTTTACTAACTGATTTAAAATGATTGCATCGTATTCCTCAATTTCTCCTGAATCCTAAAATATATACAAATGATATGTTTACTCTAAAAATGTCTTAGAATTACAGAAAATACGTTAAGTAAGTACTGCGTTCGCACACGACGCGGAGACGAGCGTGACCCGTCTAGGTCTTTTGGTGTGGTTAGTCAAGACTATCTTAAAATAGTCTCGTAGTCTCGGCGATGACTGATGTTTGGTGTTAATCTGTTACTTTGATGCTGACAGCTTGACTAAATGTTTTTAAACCGCTTCACGCGACTTCTTTCTTAGCTGAAATCATGAAGCTCTTATTAATTCTTTATCATATCATTAGTCTGACTTTGTGAATATTGTATTGATAAGAGCGACCTTGAGGTTGAAGTTTAAAGTGTATTGTGTGTCCCTTTTGGGGACTTTTTTCGTTCTTTATCGCATACAGCAATAATAATAATAACTGGATATTTTTAAGTGCCTAACCCTATGGCTCTAGGCCTTTTACAGAATGCCGTGTGAGATGGAATTTTTTGGGGCCAGTAGATCGCTGCCATTTCGGCGCATATTTACCTTTCAAGGGCCTATTATTCCAAGTCAAATGTTTAAAAAAAAAGGCTTATCTGTGTGCATGTCTGTGTGTGTTTGTGTCTGTCTCTCGATCTCTATAAAACCAAGCACAAGTTCGAGCTTGTTTATCAACAACACTGATCATTGATAAAAACAATGGTTTACTCTTATAAGGATGTCCCTGTCTATTTTTATTTTGAAAACAAGTATTTTGTTAATTAACAATGTCCCTTTGTTTCTTTGTCCATTCATTGTAGCACCATGATCCAAGCACCAACCCCTACACTCCAACCTCCGCCCACCCCCGATCACGCGGACAAAACTGCAGGGAAAACAAAAGTTGCTTGTGAGTTCAGTGGTTGCTAGAAACCAATATTGCTATTTCATATGTTACGTGGATTTCCATTGGTCAATTGGGCAAAACTGAGCTCACTGCAAAAGTGATATCGACGACATTTCCGTCGATATCAGTTTTGATATCGACGACCTCTTTATTGCTTCCCCACTTCAAAAACAAAAACACCTAAATTTAAAAGCAAACAAATATATATGAAAATGTACTCATCCCAGAATTTAGTTGAACAAGTGACAAAAGACTTTTTGAAAGGAAAGACATTTTATAATACTGAAAAGTACAAGAAAAGAGTGAACAAAAAGAAATAATAATCAGAGGGAGGAATATGGAACAGCCAAAACTGAGACAAATACTTTTGTAATTTCTGTACAGAAAATACAAAATGTCCAGAGAATTAGCAATATATCTAACATTGACTGACTGTGTGATGATATCTTCTGCTATTGGTCTGTTTCGACAGTGATATCAAAATCTCGACCTCCGGTCTCGATTTTGATATCACTGTCTCAACAGACCATAGCAGAAGATATCATCACACAGTCCGTCAATATTGGGTAATACGTGTTAACTCTGTTTAAATAAAAAATGTTTTGCGTGAAAACAATGAATACTTTGTTTTACGCATGACCAGTACAACGCTGTTAACAGAAAGTGCATTGCGACATTCGTCGTTCTTGCATTTTCGACTAAGTTTCGCAAGGTTCTTCCATAGTAGATTAAAAACATCCGTACTTTACCCCCGTACGTCGGGCGTTTTGTCACGAGGAAAACTCACATGCCAAGCTAAAAAACTGAAAGGAGCCGGTTTTTCAAAAGATCAACAACAACAACACCTAAAACAACAACTGCAAATCGAGGGACATATTGTGCCTTTTTTGTGTAAACGAGCAATAATTTTATATTTATTGCTCTGCTGTGTGCTTCCTTCAACAGTTTCTTCGCATATGAAAAAGAGAACACACACACACACACACACACACACACACACACAAACACACACACACACAACACACACACACACACACACACACACACACACACACACACACACACACAGAGGTTATCTCTTGTATTTGTTTCAACTAAGCCAACGCTGCATGGTGAATGTACAGAAAATCAAGCAATTCGATTATTGTCATGAGCAATCAGGGTGTTAGGACACACAGGGCAGTCTAGTGACTTATTTTTCAATAGGTGATAACAAAACACAAACATTTACACATTGTCACCCTTGAAGATCAGACCAATTTAATTGTTTACACGGACATAACTATCGCATGTTCAGTCATGTCTTGATCGATCTTCAGAGTACTTTTATACATTGCACAGACTTAAGATTCAATTTGTTTTCCTAAAAAAAGACAAGATCCTGTACATTACTTACATAGATTAAAAAAAAACCACACACGTCGAATTCTCTGTGGCTGTCTCCGTCTTCCTCTCGATAGCAATTGTCAGGCGAGACATAGTGGCTAGAGAATAATTATCTGTTTTGTGCACAAATATTTACTTACATGTTTTTGTTCGACATGTTGTGTGTGTGTGTGTGTGTGTGTGTGCGTGTGTACGTGTGTGTGTGTGTGTGTGTGTGTAGGTGCGTGTGTGTGTGTGTACGTGCGCGCGCGTGTGTGTTTGTGTGTGTGTGTGTGTGTGTTCCTTTTGTCCCTGTGTCTGTGTGTGTCCTCACTCACAGACGGTGGAATTGTCATTCTGTATGGGTATTTCGTATCCATCGGCATCCCTACGCTCTTGTGTGGCTGCACTGTCGAAGAGGCATTCATCTGCAGCCAGTATAGCCTTGCAGGTGGTATTTTCGCACTGCGTTTCAAGCGAAGTTTCAGCCAAAGCCAGGACTTCCTTGCAGATGGTATTGTCTGGCGATGTTTCATTTAAAGCCAGAAGTTCCTTGCGATCAGTACTTTCGCACTTCATTCCGGTCTCGCTTTCAGTCGCAGTCAGCAGTTTCTTGCAAGTAGTATTTTCGCACTGCGTTCCGAGCGAAGCTGGATCTGGATGTGAAACGATGGCAACGTGTTTGGCCGGTCGCTGGTTTGGTTCAACACCAGAAGCTGCGCTCTGGGTCTCTGTCAACTCAATGTAGTGGGCCGACTGTTGGTCCTGTTCTTCTTCAGTTGCCGAGATCTCAGACTCGATCAGCTCAATGTAGTCGGCCGGTAGCTGTGGTTCAGTGTTGGGGTTCCTGGCACGTGGTGGTACTGGCTCTTGTTCAAAGGCTTCGTTGTACAATCCTGTGGCACCCCCAGCTGAAGAGAGATTTTAGATCTACAGTTAGTGAAACTATTCGTAAAACGTCTTTGAAGAACAAGCAATCGTACAAATTTCAACACTGACCTGTAGTAGGACGGTTGTTTTTATTCTTTGATATGTCGGGTGACACACACAACATGGCATGCAGCTTGTCCACAAGAGAATGTCGTGCGTGTGTATGTGACGTCACGACACTATATTTTTTATGTCAAACAAGTCAAACATACTTCTTTACAGTCCTCCACCTGTCTCTATTCCTTATTACAGTGTTCTAGATCGTCGAACGTATAGCAAAGACCTGTACGTGTACGTGCAGATAGAGCGTCACCCGTGACTAACTTTTTTCTCCAATGTTCCAAATGCATACGTTGTTTTGCTCCCACCAAGACTGCAGATCTTGGCAAACGCGTGACGTAAAAACTAGATTTGATGAAGTTACCCGTACACGTCCTTAGTGCTGATCTAGATCTTGCTATTGTTACCATCATCACGAACACAAACAACTACAACAATCGCAACAACAATACAACAATGACAACAACGGCATCCACAGTGATTACGACGACGACACAGACAGGGCCACCATCTGTAATATCAACATTCCTTTCTCTGAGATAGACATATTGGTTTTACCTGGATGATCCGTGCTCTCCTCTTGACGTGAATCCAGATCGGAGTAGGTGTGCGAGTCTTGCTCTTGACCTCCTCTTCTTGGCTTGGCGTACCATGGATTACCTGGGGGAGAAAAAACAACTTATTAAAAAAAAGATTAACTACCCTACAAAAACCACGATGTGATGTCAGACGATTTATTCAACACAAATTGATTCTGGGTATTGGAAAACGTGTACCTGTGAACAATAAGCCTGACATTTTGTTTAATGTTTACTCCCCAATGAAATGTAACCAATTGATCGATTATCTAAAAGGAGTCGGGTTTTGTCTATAAAGAAAGCCAAAAGCAAACGGCGAGGCAAGACGATTAACCAAAATAGGTATTAAAGCCACAAAAGCAGCAGCAAAGATAACAAGTCTCGTAGAGCAAAATTAACCCATTAAGTCCAGATGTTACAGATAAAACTGATCGCTGAATGTTTTGTTTTTTTAAATTTTACGAAGATTTGTAATCATAGGCTTGCCGAAACCTGCAGCCAAGAAAGTGCCGACACAATCTTGGTAACACAATCCAATAAACCTAATTTGCATAAAACGGATTTTATTGATTTGTGGGTTTGTTTTCAATCCAAACACAAATTATGTATTTATTATCGGAGTCAGGAACCAATAAAAACTACAATACTATGATATCATTCTTTTGATTAAGCTACAATGAGATTTTTTGAGTGTGCTTGAGAAATTCGATTGTAACAGGGTCGCCTCAATTTTTGTTGATTAAAATCTAAACATGACGTCATCAAAGACATTTAAAAAACAAAAGAAGAAGAAGAAGAGAGAAACGATGTGTGTGGGTGTGATCTGGAAGATTTTGTATGTAACGTTTTATGAAGATCTGTCCAGTGGTTTTCTCAGAATCGCACACACACACAAACACACACACACACACACACACCACCACCACCACCACCACCACCACCACAACCCTCGTCTCGATTCTCCATCTTTCTGATAAAGTTCAACACATTATGATGGCGCGATCGACAAGACTTCTTGGCGGATTGTTTCATTTATTTTCTTTCTTAGAACATATTTTTTCTCGAAAAGAAGACTTTGGTGAATATGTTACTGACTCGTATGCTGCAAAAAACAAAAGAGAAGGAAACTTACATCTTTTGATCCAGATGAGGACGGAAACGACGATCAGGAGAACGATGACGACAACACTTCCCACCACCTCTGCTATTAGGGCCGACACACCATTACTCCTCACTGTTGTGGCAATCAGGATAAGAGGCAAAAAAAGTTAAATACGTGTGTTATTATGTCCATACATGTTCAGTATCAATGTCTGTGCGTTTTATTATGTGCAGGGCCGGACCAAATGAGTTGTAAGGGGGGGGTTCCTCCTTTTTGGGGGGGCAAATCAGCGAAGTGGCGAAGCCACAAGCGCGCGCCTGCAAAGCAGGCGCGCGAACTAGGGGGGTCCGGGGGCATGCTCCCCTGGAAAAATTTTGAAAAACGGTTAAAATCTGTGCAATCTGGTGCATTCTAGGCCTTGTTTTGAGGGTTAAGAGTAGCATTGTTTTGGTGCTAAAACTAGTAAAAAAACAAAAAACACTCAAAGCAAGGTACATGCTTTTTCCAGGGGTGGGGTTCCGGAACCCCTGGAACCCCCCCCTGGGTCCGGCCCTGATGTGTGTGTGTGTGTGTGTGTGTGTGTGTGTGTGTGTGTGTGGGTGTGTGTGTGTGTGTGTGTGTGTGTGTGTGTGTGTGTGTGTGTGTGTGTGTGTGTGTGTGTGTGTTATTTCAACACAAGACAAATTATTGAGAATAGCAATCCCAAGAACTAGCCAATTGTTAAATATCGATTCAATACATGTTGTCACAAGTACCATCTGAAAGTTACACGCTCGTTTTTTTTTCCTTCGGTAGCAGGTAAATTGGTTGTTGATTTAAAACACCTAAAACTGTTGCAACACGTACAACGCCATTCTTTAACACGAAACATGCAAGGAAATGACAAACAGGTACCACCAACAACAACGACAGGACCAATTGCTGACCATTTGTAATGAAATATATTTGATAACGAAGACGTACTTTCTACTTTGATCGTGTAAGTTATCCGCTTCTGAAATTCGCTTGAATATCCGCCCCAGTACTGATTACAGGTAAAGCTGGTGCCATTCGGTGTCAATTTGAGGTTTTGCAGCTGTAGAACAGCATTGAAATCTTCACCGTTAGTCCAGGTTACGACGGCTGGAGGACTGCTGGCTGAAGGCTGACAGGTACACATCACGTCATCCCCCTCTGGGATGACCTCTGGGCAGTTGAGAAAAGTGGGAGCTCCTGGGTGACCTTGTGAAATCACGATTGTTGCATAATTAGATATCTGCTCACAGAAGAGGTGTTGATGTTCAGCCGACGATGAAGCAACAAGTATGATCTAATGTCTGTATTCGTGTGGAAGAGTGGATTGAGTAAAACATCGGTCTCGAATTCTGAAGTATTGTAACAGTGTTTGTATAAAGAAAAATAATTCCAATAATTTCAAACCATCAAAGAAAATTCGGGCTTGTATCCTCCCCACCCCCATGTATGTGTACGTTCGTTGCTGAGAATTGGAATTATGTCTGAGAAATAATAATCCCACTCTATTCCACCACATACAAAAGCACACAAACAGAAA
>NC_090257.1:31900135-31905135 GCF_037325665.1 Littorina saxatilis | reverse complement strand
TGAGTGGTTTTGAAAAAAATAGGTCGTTGGTTTGACGAATCAATTATTCCTGTCCAAGAATAATTTGCGGTGGACGATTATGTGACTTGGTGCCAAAAGGTGTGCATACAAATGCGTGCGTCATTAAAACCCAAAAACAAACAATGATGAAATACATGTGCTGCATTCTTTGTGCAGAGAGTGTGTGGGACAAAATACAGTGTTGATCATTTCAAGTACAAATACTGAGCAGGTGTGAGGTTATTCACTCAAAAATCGCTGCCCCGAACGAAAATTGACCTTTAAAATGCGGACATGTTTGATACTGCCTTTGTTTACGTCGATGATGCATAATTATCAAGGCTGCCCAAAATACAATCACATTCGGTCGAACGTTTAAAAAAAAGTTTCTCAAGTACTATCTGTCTAGTTCTGCGTATTTGTGCGTATTCTGCCCGAGTCATATCTTCATCATTATTAGTGTTTCAAGGCGAGATTCTGTCTTTTGTCCGCCACCTTGCTTCGTAGAACGGTATAGAATTATGTATTTTTCTTTAAATCCATTAAAGCCGTTATCTTTTTCTTGTACATGGATTTTTTATGCTTGCGAAAGTTTCAGAAAACACACAAAGTGTTTGCATACAAGGAACTTTTCCCCCTCCTCTGTCCTCTTCTTGTGCACATATTTTGGCACTAAGTCATATGTGTATGTGTATGTGTATGTGTGTTTGCAGGTCACATTTTCGCTTGTTATTACAAGCATTGTTTATGCCTGCAACGTGCGTGCGTGCGTGTGTACATTTATATTAATGATCATTGTACTCTCCCATAATTAATTGATGTTTATGACTATTGTTTGTTATCCTAGCTAAGATTATAATCACCCCTTGTCGGGAGGAAACATACCCCCCGCGGGTTAGGGGGAGTCCCATATTGGTTGGGACTAGAAAGAATTTACCCGATGCTACCCAGCATGTCGTAAGAGGCGACTAACAATTCTGTTTCTTCTCTTCTTTTGTCTTATTTCTGCCTTACCAGTCCTTTCACCTATATTTCCTTCCAAGAAAACTCTCCCTACTATTCCCTGCAGTTTTCCAATTCTTTTCTTGTTGTCTTATTTCTACCTGACTGGATCCATCACCTTTATTTCACTTACCAAAAGTCTTCTTTTCCACATCCTTATTTCTCTGCACCCCGCATGTCGTATGAGGCGACTAATGGATTCTGTTTCTCCTTTAACCCTTGTTGGGTGGTTCTTGTATAGAATATGGTCGATGTTTGTGGAGATTTTGGTCAAGCAGTGTGTAAGAAATGTTTGGTCCTTTGTACTGGAAGCTTGCATTCTCCCAGTGGGGTCATGTATTGTACTGCGTTGCGGGCCCCTGGAGCAATTTTTTGATTGGTGCTTTTTTGAACAGGAAACACTTAACAAGTGGCTCTATCCCATCTCCCCCCTTTCCCCTATCCCATCTCCCCCTTTCCCTCGTCGCGATATAACCTTCGTGGTTGAAAACGACGTTAAACACCAACTAAAGAAAGAAAGGGAGGAAACATTTTTCACCAAATTACAGGGAAGCTCGAATAAACGTGGGCAAGTCACAATGCACAATTACCAGACCCGTACATGTAGTCAGGAAACCAACACACACCATTTGTCAGCTAGGGTTAAGCAAGCTTCCACTTTCCGCTAGGCATTATAAGGAAAGTAATGGGCAATGAGAGTCCAGTCAGCCGTCTGCCAAATTACTGACATGATGTCGCCAACAGTCTTTTGGGCAGTGACAGCAGCTGCCGTTTGCCTTATTTATGGTGAGCACGTTGTTTATTCTGACACTATTGCGATATGTGATGGTTGTCTTATGACTGTGTGTAAGGGTCAATCATGTACCAGAGAGAAATAGATATGAGGGAAATGATCCGTATCTATACATAGTACGATGTCTTCTTGCCAAGTCCAAAGGTGTGCCTGTGTGTTTGTGTGTGCGTACGCGCGTGCGTGTGTGTATGTATGTGTGTGTGTGTGTGTGTGTGTGTGTGTGTGTGTGTGTGTGTGTGTGTGTGTGTGTGTGTGTGTGCTAGCTGGATTAAGCAAGCAAGTAGTTAACCGAGTTAGAAGGATATCAAATAACCAAAGAGAAAGTAATCGCTCTTTATGCATACAACATGTGTAATAGAGTAAGCGAGAGTTGTACGGAACCTTTTCTCCTGGCACCTGAGAGAATAACAAGCATTGAAATGAACAAGCGAATTTCATCCTCATTTCATTCTATTTCATTTCATGACGAGTTAGATAGAGTTGATAGAACGCGTGCGCAAACAAGTAAAGTAAGAAAGCAAGCAAGTGATATATAAGGTGCGTGGGTATGTGTCGCTTGATTTTCTGTGGTTATTAAACAGCGTTAGGTGAATTGAGCGCGAGAACAAATGACGATGATGATGGGATTTAAGAGAAAGAGATGATAATGACGACAATGACGACGATGACGATGACGACGACGACGACGATGATGAAATAAACTCCTATGGAGAAAAACAATTGCTACTTTACTTTCTTTTAGGCCAGACGATTCCCATATGCGGACGCAATCGTCGAATAACGCTAGACGTCGACGAGAGTCGTCCGTTCAGTTTAAACTGCACAGGGTTCTATACGAGGTATAGATACGGTCCAGTGTACTGGGATCTAAAACAACCAAATGGATCAACTCTGTCCGTTGCAACCTGCACGGTGCCATCTCTGCCATGCTACACCGTCAGCGATGATTACAAGGCGGAGATGCCAGAGTCTAGTGTTATCACTCTTACGGTCAGACGGAACCACAGAACTGCCATTGCTGGAACAATTGAATGTGTAGCAATGAGTGCCATCGACGCGAATATCAATACTGCCTCCTGTAACTTTCGAGTGATATGTAAGACAACTTTCTGTCACTGGCTCTCTAGCTATCTGGTTCTCTCTCTCTCTCTCTCTCTCTCTCTCTCTCTCTCTCTCTCTCTCTCTCTCTCTCTCTTTCTCTCTCCACCCTCGCTCTCTCTCCATCTCTCTCTCTCTCTCTCTCTCTCTCTCTCTCTCTCTCTCTCTCTCTCTCTCTCTCTCTCTCTCTCTCTCTCTCTCTCTGTACTTGTGCTTTAACATCCCTAAACCTTTCCTAAACTTTAAGATATAAGGATTTACTGCTGACGCTCGGAAAGGAATCCATTGCTGAACTTGGGAACTGAACCCACACAGGAGAGCTACACACTGACTTTATGCTACCGTCACTGTTATGTCCCATTATAAAAGGATGAAACATTGGCGTGTTTCAAAGCTCGCTGTACTTCAAATGACCGATGATATTTGTCCATGGACAGTGTGTGTCAAACAAGAATACATCAAAGTCTTACCCCCGAATTCAGGTTTGGGATTTTCGTCATAGGTGTCCGCCAAAATTCCAGGAACAAATGCCCGGATATGGAACGTTAGACCATAGATCTCTCCTTCCCGTCGGCCAGTTTTACCTTTCATTGTGGTCCACAACAAGACAGTAATAGCTTTGGTAGCATACGAAAGACTTGTTACGCCAATTCTTTCAGATAACTTAGGCATGTCTTAGATTTGTGTCCGCCTACCCTTGTATTTGAACAATATCATAAATGGTTCCTGAGACAAAACTAAAAGAATTAACAGTTTATAGAACAAGGATTTCTTATTATTTCGATGTGTATTAAAATGTGATTTGACATTATGTGGGTTAAAACTTTGTAAAGTGTATAAGTATATTTCGATGCGTATTATTATTTAATTTTGAATTGCGTACAGAATAATGTGTGTATACATGTATGTTTTTGTGAGGCGCTTAGAACTCTTTTAGGATTAGCACCATATGAATATCCTCATTGTTATTATTATCATGCAAGTATATGCTGCAGATCCCGCTCAATACGTCAGTAACTGCCGTACTGAGGTGGACAACAGGGATTGGACAGTTTCCGGGTCATGTGACGTGGACAAAACCTATGCCTCAGATGACCGCTACGACTGCAAGTGGGCTTTTCCGGCTGGGGTATGTAAGCGTTCATTTTTCCTGCCCCTGTAGAGACTTTTGTTCTACTTTGTAGCTGTCAGAGTAATTGGAAAGATAAGTCTGCCTTCTAATTTGTTTACAAGCAGAACATTTTACAGAAGAATCAAACCGAAGACTTCCAGTGTGACGGACACATTACTAGTCAGATATTTATGTTAATGTTGGTAAAGTCTCTCTCTCTCTCTCTCTCTCTCTCTCTCTCTCTCTCTCTCTCTCTCTCTCTCTCTCTCTCTCTCTCTCTCTCTCTCTCTCTCTCTCTCTCTCTCTCTCTCTCTCTCTCTCTCTGGCACTTGAAATGTTTCAAAACGGTAAACATGGAATACAGTTAACACCTGACGTGATGCAGATTCTCATATTGCTGTTTGCCGACGATGTACTCTTGATAATCCTATAGTGCAGCCGGGTTACAGAAACAGATTGATGTGTTAAAACAGTTTACGGATAAGTTTTCCATGACGGTCAACCTGGATAAGACAAAGGTAATCGTTTTTAGAAAAGGAGGATTTTTGGCAGCAAATGAAGCCTGGAAGTACGGAAACGAGGACATAGAGGTGGTGAACAGTTACAAGTACTTGGGGCTAAATTTCACCACAAAATTGTCATTGACGCTAATGGTCAGCGATCTGGCCTCAAAGGCAAAGATAAGGACTGGCCAAATCCTAAGATGTTGGTGGAGGCTAGGCAACATACCTAGAAGCGTATTTTTTAAAATATATGACGCACAGGTCCTCCCGATCTTAATGTATGGATCTGAGCTGTGGGGATTCCAAAGGTTTGAAGCTCTTGAGAAAGCCCATTTGTTTGCATGCAAGAAGTTTTTGTGTGTGGGACGACAAACACCAAACAAGATGGTATATGGTGACTTAGGCCGCTATCCACTTTATGTCACTTCGTCGGTTCGCTGTATTAAGTATTGGCTGAGAGTGTTACATTTGCCAAGCGAAAGACTCCCAAGGA
>NC_090257.1:31852635-31897635 GCF_037325665.1 Littorina saxatilis | reverse complement strand
GTTTTATCAGCACACCCGGAAGATCCTGCTCTTCAAGACTGCCCAGAGGTCATCACAGAGGGGGATGACCTGAAATGTTCCTGTCTGCCTTCAGCCAGCAGTCCTCCAGCCGTCGTATACTGGTCTCTCGGTGAAGATTCCAATGGTCTGCTACAGGTGCAAAATGTCAACATGACGCTGAATGGTACCAACTACACCTGCACTCAGTATTGGGGTGGATTTCAAAAAAGGATATCGTACACGTTACACGTTGAGGGTATGTGAACACTGTCTGATTGTTGTTGACTTGAAATCAGGTAGGTTTCAATGTCGTTGTTGTTGTTGTTGTTGGCCTACGTTTGTATCGTGGAGTTGTTGTTGTTGTTGTTGTTGTTGTTGTTGTTGTTGTTGTTGTTGTTGTTTGATTGTTGTTGTTGTTTGAGTGTTGTTGTTGTTGTTTGTTTGTTTGTTTGCTTAACGCCCAATCCACCACGAAGGGTGATATCAGGGCGGTGCTGCTTTGACATTTAACGTGCGCCACACACAAGACCGAAGTCGCAGCACAGGCTTCATGTCTCACCCAGTCACATTATTCTGACACCGGACCAACCAGTCCTAGCACTAACCCCATAATGCCAGACGCCAGGCGGAGCAGCCACTAGATTGCCAATTTTAAAGTCTCAGGTATGACCCGGCCGGGGTTCGAACCCACGACCTCCCGCTCACTGGGCGGACGCCTTACCACTAGGCCACCGTGTTGCGGTGTTGTTGTTGTTGTTGTTGTTGTTTTGTTGTTGTTGTTTTGTTGTTGTTGTTGTTGTTGTTGTTGTTTGCAACCCATTACTGGGACAACTTGTGTAAGATATTTGAAGCCTGTTATGGTTTAAGCCAACTAGGAATATACCGTAAGATACATCGTATTGAGTTGCTTTTTTCTGAAAAAAAGTTGATCTTGACATAGACTGTAGTTGTGAATGATGTTCAATATTATTTAGTTATTATAGATAATACGATAGCATCATCATCATCATCAGCAGGAGCAGCAGCAGCAGCAGCAGCAGCAACAACAGTAGCAGTAGCAGCAGCAGCAGCAGCACTAGCAGCAGCATCATGATCATTATCATCATGAATGAATCAATCAATAGATCAATTTAGTATAGTATATAAATAAATGGAACTTTCTGTCCTCCTAACACAACAGCCAGGATTGATGGGGTGTCCAGCTTGACTGCAGAAACCGTAACTGTTGGAGGGGTCGTCATCGTTGTTTTTATCATGATCGTCATTGCCTTCGTCTGTTGGATCAAAGGATGTAAGTTTGCTTGCATAGTTCTTTGTTTGGGCTTCGATTTTTGTTGCAAGTGTTGTTGTTCTCATATATGTATTTTTTTTTATTATAGTGCGTGTGTGCGTGCGTGCGTGTGTTTGTGATAATGTATTATAGTGCAATGTGTTATTCTTTGATATGTGTGTGATTGCCCTCTTAATAATATTATGTTATCCTCCCCCCTCCACCAATGATTGTACAGCGCTTTGGGCAGTGTGTAGCCCTGGATATACGCGCTTTATAAATAATATGCTTCACTCTTCTTCTTGATGTTCCTGATTCTGGTAACAATGTGTGTGTTTGGAGCATGCAAGACATATATTGATTCGTTATCATCGGCTTTTGTGTTTCAAGAGAATATTCAAAGAGACAAGAATCCGTGTGGGGGCCGAGAAAGGGTTGGGTGTATTTTTGTATTGGATATTAAAATGCTTTTTCTATTTTTGTTGTGGTAAATGTTACACTTCCCAGCATGCTTACCGCTGCGTATGTAGATGAAAACATGTGTTTTTTCCGTTATACAAGTATATATTCATGTATTTATCACAGATGTTACAGAAGGGGAGGCAGGGAAAGTGGGGGCGAATAAGACGTAACGACAAGACTGGGTGATTGGCTTGAGGTCATTGTTGTTTAAGAACACTTGGGCTGCTAGCGTTGCATGTTTTAAGGACTCTAATTGCAAAAAAAGTTAAGAATATGACTTCCTTGCGAATATTAGGAACATGTTGCTATGTTTGAAACAAGAGATGAATGGTGGCGAAAGGTTAAGAACATTTCCGAATGTCTTGCGAATTATGGGACAATTCTATTCGCAAGGGCAATTCGGCACAGTGTAAGAGTAGCATAAATCAAGCATGAATCAAAGCTGAGATCCATAGCTGGTTGGCTCTGTGCACTGGTTTCACGCTTTTAGTGCGTTGAGAGAAGCATATTCCAAGGATGATATGATAAGATATATTACACCAACTGTGTTTATTTGCCAGGTGATCCAAGGTACGCTACGCCAAGAAGAGGAAGTGCACAGGAAGACTCGCATACCTACTCCGACATTGATTCACTCCACGAGGAAAACACGGACAGTTCAGGTAGAACCAATATTTATACGTGTGTGTGTGTGTGTGTGTGTGTGTGTGTGTGTGCGTGTGCGGGTGTGCGTGTATGTGTGTGTGTGCATGCGTGCGTGTGTGCATGCAGTGCGTCCGTGTGTGCGTGTGTGTGTGCATGCGTGCGTGCGTGCGTGTGTGCGTGGGTGCGTGCGTGCGTACGTGCGTGCGTGCGTGCGTGCGTGCATGCATGCGTGCGTGCGTGCGTGCGTGCGTGCGTGTGTGTGTTTCGCATCTTAGATTTGTTTAATAGTGGCTGCGGTTGTGGCAGCATGTCTGTAGTTTCTTGTCACCTTATTAGAAAGCGACTTTAAGCATTCAACCCTTGGTATTTATGTGCTTCAGTTAGTCTGTTTCATGTGTGTCGAGGTCGGTGCGCGTATATATATATATATATATAACAAAATCAAGGAAATATATATATATATATGTATCTTGTATGATAAAAAAAAGGGAATATAGGCAAACCCGATCAAAACAAATTCAAAAAAAAATAAGTGAAGATAAAATGTGATACGTTTGACTTTGACTCTATCCACTCCTGGTCTTAGGAAGGGGCGGCGGAGGATTGGAGAACGAAGCCTTCCAAGAGGAGCCAGGCTCAACATCAGCCAGACACAATCACACAGAGCCCGAGCAACCAGCCAACTACATCGAGCTGATCGAGTCCCGGATCACAGCAACGGAAGAGGGACAAGACCAACAGTCGGCGCAGTATGTTGAGCTGACCGATTCCGAAAACATGGCAGTGAAACAGGAACAGGACCAACATCCCGCGCATTACATCGAGCTGACAGAGTCCAAGAGCTCGGACGAACCGGACCAGCGACGGACCAAACACGTCCACAACGATTTACAACCAGAGCCAGCTTCACCCAGAAAGCAGTGCGAACATACCACGCGTAAGGAATTGTTGGCTTTAGATGAAGCTTCGCTCAATGTTCAATGCGAAAATATCACTCAAAAGGAACTGCTAGCTTTAGATAAAGTTCAACTCGAAACCCAGAGTATAAGTTTTGCTGAAGCTTCGCCCGAAACACGTCGTAAGAATACTGCCTGCCAGGAACTGCAGGCCTTAGATGAAACTTCCCCTCAAACACAAAACGCAAATACCATCCACAAGGAGCCTGTAGCCCTGCCCGAAAGCCAGTGTGAAAACTTGCTGACCTCAGAGCGAAGAGGTGCGGCTGACGATGGCTATGAAATACCCGTACAAAAGTAGAGATTCGTCACGGAGATATTTTTCGTGTAGGACCATTATCGATCTAAAACGATGAGTTTTGCTTTGTTAGTGACAAGCAAACATTCTTGAGTCTATATGGTAATGAGATATCAATAACACGATGGGTAAGATTCAGCTTAAGTCAACAGTCGACCGTGTTACTATGTCATTTGAACATGAAAATCAGTTTACTGATTGAATCGAACGTCAAAGTCAATTTGTTCTCCCTCCGGTTTTGCTTTAGCTACCACACTAACACATCAGCAACGCATTTTGGACACTAGTGAATAGGCCTATTTAGAAGTGGCGGTTCTTCTTCTTCTTCTTCTTCTTCTTCTTCTTCTTCTTCTTCTTCTGCGTTCGTGGGCTGAAACTCCCACGTACACTCGTGTTTTTTGTACGAGTGGAATTTTACGTGTATGACCGTTTTTTTTACCTTGCCATTTAGGCAGCCATACGCCGTTTTCGGAGGAAGCATGCTGGGTATTTTCGTGTTTCTATAACCCACCGAACTCTGACATGGATTACAGGATCTTTTTCGTGCGCACTTGGTCTTGTGCTTGCGTGTACACACGGGGGTGTTCGGACACCGAGGAAAGTCTGCACACAAAGTTGACTCTGAGAAATAAATATCTCGCCGAACGTGGGAACGAACTCACGCTGACAGCGGCCAACTGGATACAAATCCAGCGCGCTACCGACTGAGCTACATCCCCGTCCGAAGTGGCGGTTCAAAGTCGATGCTGGTGCGAAACAGTACTCAGCTCTCATCGCGATACGAATGAAAAGCAATTATTATACAGTTTTCACGCAGAAGAACGTGTACACTTAGTCTCATGTACGAGAGTATTATAAGACTTGACGAATGCAAACCAACGCTGTGTTGTTTGATATGGCAATTTAACCAAACAAGCCAGTCTTCAAGTTTGCCGACTGAATGTCTGTGAGACAACAAATGCTGTGACCTTGAAAACTCGTATTAATTAACCTATGTTTTTTGTGTGTTGTCCTATACAATTGTTGCTATAATCGTTTACAGGCAGGCAGGGTGTGGCGCAGAACATGTTTCCATTTTTATGTAATATTTAATGGACAATGCTGTTATTGTTATTGTTATTGTATTTCCATATTCGTTACTTTGTATGTGATATGCTCAATTCCTGTTCATTGACTTGTACTCTTCTTGTTTTAATTAGAAACACATTGTCACTTTTTATGTGTTTATGTTGTATTATTGCATGCTACTTACATATGTGTACATATATCCGTCATGAAAAAAACCTTGCTTGTATGTACAGTGAGTAATTTTTCTGTCCACGTGAATGCCTTATGTCATAAACAACATCAAAGAGATCAGACAACATTCACACAAAATAAAATAATTTTATTTTTGAGTTCGTTGTGTGTGTATTTATTTTTTTCTTATTCGAGCATGAGATCAAATATGTATACATGTACTATGCATGATTATACATAAGCGTGTTTATCTGCGTGCACTTGAATGTTTGATTTAATTAAACACTGTTTTTGTTCTAAAATAAAACCACATTAATACCAAGCCACGCTGACAAGGCGGTGTTATTTCAAATCTATTTGCCGACTGCAGGGAGTTTTAGTATGTGCTAGTGGGGGAGGGGGAGGCATAAGCCCCATTCAAATTGATTGTACGAGGAATTTATGTTAGTATATTGGTTTTCATTTTGAAAACCAGAATTTATTTAAATATTTATTGTGATTTTCTTTCAATGGCCAAAACTACAAGGTCAATAGAAAAATCAGAGCTTTACCAACCAACCAACACACACACACACACACACACACACACACACGCACACACACACACACACACACACACTCTCATACACACACACACACACACACACACACACACACACACAGACACACACACACACACACACACACACACACACTGACACACAAAAACCCATTTGACTCACACACATACGTGCCTCACTTATGCCCTGAAGCAACATACTAATACAATCAACAAAACCGCCAGTCTTTGGGTTTTCCTGACTCGCACAAAACAAGTGGCACTGTGTTCTCACGATTGTTACCAGCATGCATGTGTACGCTTGAGTGCAAGTCATCCGAGCTGAGTTTTACTTCAACCCGTAAACATGTTTCAAAACAGTGACCTGGCTGAATAATGAATCATTTCCTTATTTGCAATAATGGTATTTATTGTTTTTGTCATGAATAACCTATTGTCTATATCAAACAAAACCTAAGCTCTTTTGTGTTTGGCAATATTCAGCAGTCGAGCCAACAACAGCAAACACACAAACAAACCCAACCAACAAACAAGCAGACAAACACCCACACACCTCATAAGAACACTATAACAGCAAAAGCACACACCAAAATATTTTCTTTGTAAAAAGAATATTTTGACAACCAGAACTAAATCCGTTTAGCACTTTGTACACAAGTTCATGCAACATGATGTTAATGACTTTATTATACATGTGCAGCTTAAATCTTGAATATAGAATAATTAAACGATTCTTATACATTGTGTTACATGAAGTGTGCACTGCGTTTCATGTTTGCTTGAAAAATCGCATAACTTTACATTTCTGTGTCTGAGATCCATTAGAGACGTTTTTGTCATTTTGATACATAAAAAGTGTAATGGGTATCTGTGGTGCCTTAACATTTACTCGTAGTCAATGGAACCTTAATTAGTACAATAGGGATCCATGATTCATTGATGGTCACACACATGCAAGAGCTAGTCCACTGGAATAATAATAATAATAATAATAATAATAAGAAGAAGAACATTTATATAGCGCTAAATCAAAAACTTTCGTTAAAAAGGCTTGCTCTAAGCGCTTGACATCTAAACTAAAAACGTCATTCACACTCTTTACAATGATGTACAAGAACTTCATGTCACACTCTTTCATTCAGTATAGCACCATTCACACAGTTGTTATTCTGTACAAGACAATAAGTTAGTCTAACATTTAGAATGTTCATAAGATGAAAACAAGAAAAAACCAGACTGATTAAAACAACTGCTTAGTGCTAACAAAGCATGAATCTTAATGATAACGTAATACATGTTTCACTGTTAAGACCATAAAAAAAACCTATGTGCTAAAATAACTTCAAACTTTTAAGAACTTCTTATAAGATACACAGCACGTCTAGATAAACACCAGAATGATAAAACAAAAGGCAACTCGTTAAAACTATTAAATGCATCAATGTCTAAAACACGAAAGACTCAAATATAAGATACACAATTCTCTAGAATTGTTTATTAAAAAACTGAAACCGACCTGCTCAAAGTAAACCATACCCACCCCCTCCCTACCCACCCCCAACCCTCCTCCTACACTAAATACTAATTATTTCTACTCTTAACTTCCCAACTACACGTTATCCATAAACTATGCACAGGAACATGTGTGTCAGCATTATGTGGCACCGACATGACTTGTGCATATCTAGCTTACAGCTAAGGGTTAAAGTTAAAGGACTACTGCAGTGAAAAATTATATTTATAATAATTTAAAACAAAGACAAAATAACAAGCTGAATAGAGATGGAACCGTTACAGAACAGGATGGCAAAATGTTGCGACTTTAGGAGTTGTGTTTCTGGAAGAGGTGAGTTTTGAGTGCTCGCTTGAATGACTACTGACTGAGAGTGGCGAATGTGAGAGGGGAGAGAGTTCCATTGAGTAGATGCGCAAAATGCAAAAGTGCGTTGTCCATATGCTTTTGATTTTGTGTGTGGGATGACTAGGGTGCGGCTATCAGAAGAGGAGCGGAGTTGTCTAGCAGGAGTGTATACAGTGCGAAGTTCAGAGAAATAAGCAGGAGACGAGGCAGAGAAGAAGTGAAAGCAGAGAGTGGACAGTTTGTATTCAATGCGGGCTTGGATGGGTAACCAGTGGAGTGTGCGGCGAAGTGGTGTGACATGATCTTTTTTTCGTGCTTTGAGGATCAGGCGTGCTGCAGAATTTTGAACTTTCTGTAGTTTGTGCAGGAGGTAGAGTGGACAGCCAGAGAGAAGAGAGTTACAGAAGTCAAGTTTAGAAAGAACAAGAGAGCAGACTAGAGTGTTTGTAGTTTGAACGGACAGAGTATGGCGGATGGTTGCGATCTTGCGGAGTTCAAAGTATGCGGACCTACAGATGTTGGAGATGTGCTTGTTGAGTGTCATGTCTGAGGAGATGGTGAAGCCGAGGTTTCTAGCTGAAGAAGAGAAAGAGATGTCGGTATTGCCTACTTGGACAGACGAAGGTTGAGAATTTGGGAACTTAGTGGACTTTTTCATGCACAGAAGTGCCTCTGTCTTATCATCATTTAGTTTTAACTTATTTTCTACCATCCATGACTTAACATCTAAGATACAGGTCTGAATGGTCTGGATGGCGGCATGTGTCTCAGCGGGGGAACTAGGCTTATACAACTGGGTATCATCAGCAAAAGACTGGTTTGAAACGGAATGATTTTGAATGAGGGCAGACAAGGGTTTGGTGTACATAATGAAGAGGACGGGGCCAAGTACAGAGCCTTGAGGGACACCGAAAACAAGGGGGGCTGGGGCTGATCTCTGGCCATCGACAAGCACAGCCTGAGTTCTATCCGTAAGGTAGGACTCAAACCATGCCAGCGCTGGACCAGAGATGCCATACAAGGTCTGGAGCCTGCTCAGCAGTGTGACATGATCTATTGTGTCAAACGCTGCCGAGAGGTCCAGTAGGGTGAGCACAGACACATCACCACCATCCAGAGCAGACAGAATGTCGTTGGTCACCTTGAGCAGGGCAGTCTCAGTACAGTGAGAAGGACGGTATGCTGACTGAGGGAATACACTCATAAAGTGTCAGCTGAATAATTAGACACTTCTAATGTCAGAGTCTTGATTGTATTCCCTTTTTTACACTTACACCAAAGTAAAAAATCAACCATTTGCAAGGAATGGTCAGTACAATGTTCTTGCGTTGTTGTTGTTTTTCAATCAAAAAAGAGTTTTCTAATGATCTCATTATTTCATGTTTGACTAACGCATACAACCATCGGTTATTTCTTTAACAATGCTACCCCCTACCCCTTCTTCTCCACCATTCCCCAGAGATAGAATCTCTAAAATATGCGAAACAGCTCGCAATCCGTTATAATTATTAGCAAAGAAAATCAGATGGTGTCCTTGAAAAAAATATTTTAACCTGATCTGATGCAATATCTGATACAAAGAACAATCTGTTCACTGATGGAAGGATAGACAGCAACTACACGTCAAAGAGCCTGGAAATGTGTTTATGTACAGTTTGTATACAACCGAAAATGTCATTATGACATACAAGTGTTTCTAAATGGAACACAACAAAAATGAACATGTCAAATTGCGCTTTTTAGTCAGGGAATGCGCAATGTCACTTTCACGGAAGAGCTTCTTTAGCTGTAGAAGAGGAACAAACTCACTCCCTTCCCCCTCGACCAACTCAACCAACGGAGCAATTAATATACAAAAGAAGGAAAGAACAAGGCAAAACGTCTTAATAATCATTAAAACAAAGTTGATGCACAAAATAAAAAATCTGACGATTAAGTGGCTTTTTAGGAAATGTATAAAATTGCAACTACAAAAACGATTGTGGCATAAGGTAAACATGCATTTACTTTGCAGCTAAAACAAGAACAAGAACAAGAACAAGAACAACAACAACAACAACAATAACAAGAACAACAGCATCAACAGCAACAACAACAACACATGTGCTTCTCACAGCTGTTTGAAAATGTCACATCTGCTCAAAGAGACCAAAATATTACATTACTTCAAAACCAAAAACGCGGATATCGTGTAACTGACATCAAAGAAAAATGTCTTTATTATAAGCAGTACCATTTGAAAATGTGTCTACAACTTTAGGTAGTTTTTTTTCTTTCTTTCCAACTTTCTCTCGACGTTATTTTGATTTACTGTCTCTATTTTGACATTAGTTTTCGTTCGTTTTTCTCGCTCAGATTTAAGGGGCAGTGTTTTTCTGCACAGGTATTTCATAGCCTTCCGCATCTCTGCACTCTCCTTTGGGCATGGTTTCGCCTCGGTTTTCAGCAGAAGTGGTAACTTCCTTACGGATGGTATTCTCACACGGCATTTCAGCCCCGCCCTCGTCTGAAGTCAGCTTTTGCTTACGGATGGTGTTTTCGCACTGCATGCCGGTCCCGTCCCCGTCCGAAGCCAGCAGCTCCCTGCAGGTGGTGTTTTCGCATTTTCTTCCTGGCGGAGTTGGTGGTGGTTGCGAAGACATGTCTGGTCGGTCGCAAGAGTCCTCGTCAGACACCGTGCTGTGGGACTCGGTTAGCTCAATGTACTGGTGGACTTGGTCATCCTGAGGTGCCCTGTTCTCTGTCACGGGTCTGGCTGCTGGTCGCTCGGTCTCGGGTTCAAAGGTTCTGTTCTGTATTCCATGGGCGCCCCTGGCTGAAAACGACTTTTCATGATGACAAACCGAAAGACACAAATTTGATTCACCGGTTTTTTTTGGGTTTTTTTGCGACAATGCCTGGCACAAGCGTCCTCGTAATTAAAATGCTACCACTGAATTCAAATGCTGTTTCTCCTCCTCCTCCTCCTCGTCATCATCATACTCTTCCTTCTCCTCCTATTACTCCTCTTCATCATCATCATCATCATCATCATCATCATCATCATCATCATCATCATCATCATCATCATCATCATCATCATCATCATCATCATCATCATCATCATACTCTTCCTTCTCCTCCTTCTATTACTCCTCTTCATCATCATCATCATCATCATCATCATCATCATCATCATCATCATCATCTTCATCATCATCTTCATCATCATCATCATCATCATCATCATCATCATCATATCATACTCTTTCTTTTCCTCCTCCTATTACTCCTCTTCATCATCATCATCATCATCATACTCTTCCTTCTCCTCCTCCTATTACTCCTCTTCTTCATCATCATCAACATCATCATCATCATCATCATCATCATCATCATCATCATCATCATCATCATCATCATCATCATCTTCATCATCATCATCATACTCTTTCTTTTCCTCCTCCTATTACTCCTCTTCATCATCATCATCATCATCATCATCATCATCATCATCATCATCATCATCATCATCATCATCATCATCATCATCATCATCATCATCATCATCATCACCAACGACTTCCATAACACAAACATAACTCTCGCTCAGGTGCTCGTTGACTTTACCTGGAAAGTCCGTGTTCTCCCCCAGAGCAGAGGCCACGTCGGAGTAGGCGTGAGAGTCTTCCTCTTGGCTCCTTCTTGGTATTGGCCAGGTGTACACTGGACCACCTGCCGAACGGGAAATATTTATGTCGGACTTTCCTAAAACAGGTTTCACTACAAAACAGATAAACCATTGTATCCTACATACGTGAGAGAGACCACCCATTTGATAACTAAACCGTATACTCACCCGTGCGTATATCATGTAAATGAAGTCGTGTCAAGCTAGTCTGGCGGGGACCTAATTTTCCACTGCATTTTCGCTCGCATTTCAATATTTAAAAACTGAAACTCGTGTAAATCTGACAAGACACAGAAACACATATAGAGTTCTGTTCGCGTTCGTCTTGATCTTGTTACTCGTAGAGTAAAGATATGTCGAAGAAGTTGGAATGCAGCAACTGGGTGAACATCGAATGACTGGTCAGGACAAACCGATATCCAGTTGTATCTGTACCAACACTAAGCTCATCAATTCAATTCTGCCGCTTCCATTCCAAGAAAAATGCGAAACCCACCTTTCATGACATATAATATCACAAAAATAAGGTACGTACGTTTAATTTAAGCAAGCAAGAAGGCTAGCAAAGAGTCGAATCAAGAAATGAACGACAGGTGTAACGAGTGAACGTACATGCACAGCAACAAAAATAAATAAAGGGATAAAAGAGAGAAAGAAAGAAAGAAAGAAAGATAGAAAGAGAGAAAGAAAGAAAGAAAGAAAGAAAGATAGAAAGGAAGAAAGAAAACAAAGAAGGAAGAACTAAAAGCAAACATAAAACTGCTCTCTGATAAACATTCATCCCAAACAACCACTTCGTTTTGCTCTTGCAAAGATTCAGCATCTTTTGTGTACTTTTAGTAGATATTACATTACTATGAACCTTTATTCTGACATGCATGTTCCATATAGCAAACGAAAAACATAGTTCAAAATTACATCTCTTGATCCAAATGCAGACGGAAACGACGATGAGGACAACAACGACGATGGTGACGACACCTCCAATGATCTCTGCTATCAGGGCCGACACCTTATCGCTTCTCGCTGTCGTGTTGTCCAAGATCAGAGACAAAACAAGAGAGATGTTGACTTGCAATCAGTTCAGTTTAGCATCAAAATAGATGCAACTTTGAATATACCAAGATATTGCTTAGTTATTCATGACGTTAAAAATGGAAACAGAAGTATCCAAGACTAACTACTGCTTTATATTTGACTGAATTTACAGATGATTCATTCAATACCCCTTTTTGCATGGTGTCCATATAAAATCATACATTTCCAGTTCTTGATGTTTTCTGGCGCGACTCAAATTAAAGCAGCATCATTGTTAATAGCACAACACCCATAGTTATCATCAAGAGGACAATTCTGTTGCAAACAAGGTTTGGGTTAATTATTATCAACTCTATCCACCAATAATTTGGTCACCAAATGGTGGTCAAAAAAACAGGTTTCGAGAACAACAGCATCACCACCAACAACAAAAGAATCAAAATGTAAGGACAACCATGAAATTAACTGAAGTTTCAGTTGTTTGAAAATAGTTCACATACCCACTACGTGCATCGTGTACGTTATTTTCTTCTGGAAATCGCTGGTATATCCGCCCCAGTACTGAGTACAGACGTAGCTGGAGCCATTCATTGTCATGTTGACCTTCTGCAGGTGCAACACACGATTGAAATCGGTTTCAGGAAACCACGTGACCAGTGCTGGAGGACTGCTAGCTGAATGCTGACAGGTACACTTCACGTCATCCCCCTCTGTGATGACCAATGGGCAGTCTTGGAGAGTGGGATCTCCTGGGTGTTCTGGTGAAATTATGAAGGACAGTCAACACACACAAAAACAGTATACCAAAAAACATACATAAACGCACAAACGAACTTGGGCAGTCGTCAAGGGTAGGATCTCATGTGACCTTGTGAAATCTAGGTGAAAAATAAGATAAGTGCGGCTGTCTCTGTGTGTCTCTGTTTCTATCAATGTGTGTCTCTCTGTCCTCTAACCCCCCCCCCCCCCCGCCACTCTAAGATTTAAGAAAAACCATGCGTCAAGACAGGCGTGGATAATTAACCTACACACACATGGGTAAGCTCACAGACAGCCTGCCAGCCAGCCAGCCAGCCAGCCAGACAGACAGACATATAGACAGCAGACAGACACATAACCCGGGGACTGTCCTGTTCTTGTTGTCCACCTCATTTGGACAGTTGCTGACAGATATCGCCGGGTCTGCGAAAATTCAAAAACATTACCAGGCAACAGACCGACAGACAAACTAACACACACACACACACACACACACACACACACACACACACACACACACACATACACACACACACACACACACACACACACACACACACATACACATACACACACAATCTCTACCATCTCCTGTAGTTACTTTTCATCCTTGAAGCTGCACGAACAAAAGTGTCACTAACTTATTTCAATGCTCCTTCCGCGTAAAATCCCTTGCCCTGGATTTACTGTCATTCTGTAGTCATGGATACCATCAGTGGTAGGCATCGGCAGACCACTAAATGAACATGTTGCTCTTTTATATTTTGTGTTGTCATCTGTGAACGTTGACAATGATCGCAGTCCGTTTGTAGTCTGAAACGTTTCACGGCCAATCCACAAATTTACTGATTGAATAGATCAGCAAACTAAAAATGAAATCAATAAAATCACTGACTCAATCAACTGCAACACAGGCACATGAAAGAATGAAATAAGTGATGCATAAACTAAACACGCTGCATTAATAAATGTCGACATGATTTGAGCTGTTTTACTCTAACAGGTCGATAACATGTTACAAATTCCGGTCCCATACCAAAACAAAAAACTCAAAGCAAACACCCGAACAAAAATACGCAAGAATGCACACATGCAAGCACGCACGCACGCCCGCACACACGCACGCCCGCACATAACTCACGCACTCACACACACAGACACACATGCATACACACACACACACACACACACACACACACACACACACACACACACACACACACACGCACGCACACACGCACACACACAAAAAGACGGGAAAAGAAAAACAGTTATAGAGAAGAAAAAAAAAGTATAGTTGAACAAACGGCACATTATCAGTTACCACATCACTAGCTTTCTCTGCACCAACAACTATTTCCTTCACACAACTCAAACTATAAACAAGTCGCGTAAGGCGAAAATACAATATTTAGTCAAGTAGCTGTCGAACTCACAGAATGAAACTGAACGCAATGCCATTATACTCGTAGCATCGTCAGGCCACCGCTCATGGCAAAGGCAGTGAAATTGACAAGAAGAGCGGGGTAGTAGTTGCGCTAAGAAGGATGGCACGCTTTTCTGTACCTCTCTTTGTTTTAACTTTCTGAGCGTGTTTTTAATCCAAACATATCATATCTATATGTTTTTGGAATCAGGAACCGACAAGGAATAAGATGAAAGTGTTTTTAAATTGATTTGGACAATTTAATTTTGATAATAATTTTTATATATTTAATTTTCAGAGCTTGTTTTTAATCCGAATATAACATATTTATATGTTTTTGGAATCAGCAAATGATGGAGAATAAGATGAACGTAAATTTGGATCGTTTGATAAATTTTTATTTTTTTTTACAATTTTCCGATTTTTAATGACCAAAGTCATTAATTAATTTTTAAGCCACCAAGCTGAAATGCAATACCGAACCCCGGGCTTCGTCGAAGATTACTTGACCAAAATTTGAACCAATTTGGTTAAAAAATGAGGGCGTGACAGTGCCGCCTCAACTTTCACGAAAAGCCGGATATGACGTCATCAAAGACATTTATCAAAAAAATGAAAAAAACGTTCGGGGATTTCATACCCAGGAACTCTCATGTCAAATTTCATAAAGATCGGTCCAGTAGTTTGGTCTGAATCGCTCTACACACACACACAGACAGACAGACAGACAGACACACACACACACACACACACACACACACACACATACACCACGACCCTCGTCTCGATTCCCCCCTCTACGTTAAAATATTTAGTCAAAACTTGACTAAATATAAAAAACAAATACCCCCGCTGGAACAATCCATTGACATCCATAGTGACCGTCTGAGGCGTACATCTTGTCCACCTCACATGACCCGGAGACTGTCCAGTTCCTGTTGTCCACCTCATTTGGACAGTTGCTGACAGATATCGCCGGGTCTGCGCACAGTTAATTCAAAAACTATCCAGGCTAGATGATTTGATACATTGCAGATGCATGTAAGTTGTAACTTAAAAGAAAGCTAAGTGACAAATATATTTAAAAAAGAAGCAATAAAATACTGGGATCAGGATTCCACAAGAATGTGCATTTACTTTCCTCAACACCATTACCCCCGCAATCACATAAAACAAACAAAAAAATCATTTTGCCGATCGAATTGTGTGTTTTTTTTTTTTTTTTTTTTTTTTTTACAAAATGGCAAATCAAAAACGACAAAAGAAAGAAAAACGGCAAAGACAAAAACTTTTGTTGTCTCAGTTTGTCTACAGAGAAGTGACAGTCTTAAGACAGGCAAAGACAGAGGAAGACAGGCAAAGGTCCTACTGAAAGACAGAAACAGAGAGAGAGAAAGAGACAGAGAAAGGATCGTTTGGATGGTGAGAGGAACTTCATTTGTGACCCTCCACCACGAAATGAGTCGCATGTCACCTCGCGCGGTTCTGCGCTAGGCTTAATATAAGTCTGGGGAGTGTGTGATAACAGTGGGAGGATCGCCTTTGTCACAGGCTTATAACTCAAACAAGTTTTCGCTCTTTTCTAAAACGGTTTTCACCACTGGATAGAGCATAAAAAACTCGTTAGGAAAATGTAAAAATATGAAAATCCTGCAAAGGTGACATGCGACTCATTTCGTGGTGGAGGGTCGCATTTACTTACAAACAACACGCACGTTGCAGGAGCCATCATGCACAGTTTTAGTTGACGTTACTAGAGGTACATAAGACCAGTACTCGACATGACACTTGACCGTTCCAGCAATACTAGACCTGTGATTCTGCTTGACGGTCAGCGTGCTGACATTGACCTGTGTCCTGGTAAGTGTGTAGTCACTGCTGTTAGCGGAGCAGGGCGAAAGTGGTGAAGGACACTTACCGATGGAACGTGCTGATCTGTTTATGAGGCTTACTGACCAATACGCGTCTGAACTCGGAATGTCTGTGCATTTCACAACGAAGGGGCGAGTCTCATCGGCGTCAGTCCAACCATTGGCGTCGCACGGGATGATGGGCATGGGATGACCTGAATGAAGGTAAGAGATGTGTATGTCCCATGTTCTTAATTGTCTTACACACCTCAATACGTACAGTTTTCCATTCACACATGATCATTTACAGTTGGCAAAAATATGACATGATTTGTATTAAATCATTTGGATAATAAGAAAAGACCAGAAAAAATACTTGCTCACTGTTGACTGTAATCAATTTCGCCGATTGGGGATGAGGACATTCCAGACTCGTAGAGGTTTATGCAAAGATGAGTTTATCCCTTCTTTTAGAAAAAACAATAACCTAAGGATTTGGTTTCCGAAAGTCCATCACAGGGGAAATAACAGTGAGATCCCCCATTGTAGCTGGTGTGGGGCCAACCGAGGTCCCAGCAGTCGGTAAGAAAATGAATGACGCTATTCTTGGCAAACCATTATACCCCCCCCCCCCCCCCCCCCGCCGGAACCTTAAAGGGGATGCAAGTAATATCTCTCTCTCTCTCTCTCTCTCTCTCTCTCTCTCTCTAGCTCACTCACTCACACACGCACACGCACACACACACGCACATACATACACACACACACACATACACACACACACACACAAACACACACACGGTAGGGAAAAAACCCATAACACAGAAAATCTTACCTTGAAGGGTTGATTGTCCTGAAGTAAGTTTCAAGAAGAAATACAAAAGTAGGATTGTATTCAACATTGCACAGGCGTGTCACCAGAGACAGTTCCACTATAAAGTTATAGTTTTCTAACAGTAACGCGTCAAAAACTGCTCTTGCGCAGCAAAGCACTGCCGAGCAAGTGCGTCTTTCTCAAGTTGTCCTACTTCTGAGAATTCGCCGTATTTCTTGTTTGTGAAATGCAATTATTAACTTAAGTGGGATGAGATTTATTTCCTGTTCACCATCACAGCCAACAAATAACAAGTAAAAGGAAATGATTTTGTTTGGCTTCAATACCTGCCTTTCTGTCAAATCTGTATGTTACTCAAGTTGACCATCTACAAATCGTATCTGTTAAAATGCAGTACAAAGCTTATCGGGCAATCTGCCACCAACACTTATAACTTTTTAAGAATGTCATCGTTTGTGTTTTGTTTTGGTCTAGAAAATTCGTCAAATATGCCGAAGAAGCCTAAAACTACCTTTGGATTTGTTTTGGAAATATCAAATGATATTTTCTGAGATTAATTCAACACATTTTTTACCATTTAAAAGTGTGCCTTGTCAGTGGCATTTTGAGTACAACATCTTTTATGGTGATGAACAGATTGGTTGATTTACTTTTTTTTTCTGAGCTTTTCAATAAAGAAGTCTAACCATGCTGTTTGTGTGTTCATTTGGCACTAGTTTGTTATGCACACGGTGCGTCACTGACATGGCACTGTATGGTAACGTAGATGGCACTTTGATACCATTCGCCCTTGTTACTGGTACATATGTGACCCTTCATCACGGAATGAGTCGCATGTCACTTTTGCATGATTTTCATATTTTTACATTTTCCTACCGAGTTTTTTATGCTCTATCCAGTGGTGAAACCCGTTTTAGAAAAGAGCAAAAACTGTTTGAGTTATAAGCCTGTGACTAAGGTGACCCTCACACTGTTACGAGACACTCGCCGGACTTATATCAAGCCTAGCGCAGAACCGCGCGAGGTGACATGCGACTCATTTCGTGGTGGAGGGTCACATATTTACACAATTCTTTGTGAGATTCTTTTATTTTTGACTCAGACAATGTTTTTTAAGTGAACAGACAAACAAATATTCACACAAAACTTATCTTCATAGAATCAGTTTTCGCCCAAAACTGAAAACTGGGCGAAAACTGATTCTATCAAGATAAGTTTTGTGTGAATATTTGTTTGTCCGTTCCCTTAAAAGACCGTTGGGTCGAAATATCTGTGAATGTAACGTAATTTTGTTAGTAACAACGTTCCAACAACTTACCGTTCTTGTTTTTTGACACAAACACGTCAGCAAAGATTTTGGGGCGCTAAACTTGAACACTTAGACATGGCGGTTCAAGTCGAATCTGGTCCGAAACATAACTCTCTCATCGGGGTACGAATGAAAGGCAATTGTGAGTTTTCATGCAGAAGAACGTATTCACTTTGTCTCCTGTACGAGATTATTATGAGACTTGACGAATGCAAACCAATGCTGTTGTTTGACACGGCAATCTAACCAAACAAGCCAGTCTTCAAGTTGCCAGACTGAATGTCTGAGAGACAACAGATGCTGTGACCTTGAAATCACGTAATTTCCACATTCGTTACTTTGTGTGTGAAATGCTAAATTCGTGTTCATGGACTAGTTAGAAACACTCTGTCACTTTGTTTGTGTCGATTTTTTTATTATTGCATGCTACTTACGAATGTGCAAATGTGTCCGTCATAAAAAACAAAAAACAACCTTGCTTGGATGTACGAAACGGCGAGTAATGTTTCTGTCCAAGTACATGCCTAATATTATAAACCACAACAACATCGAAGTACCAGACACAATTCACACAATGAACATTTTCAAATCGATGGGGTTTTATTAACTTATTTTTGTGTGTGATTATTTGTTTTTCTTATTCGAGCATGAGACCAATTATGTATACTATGATTGTACATAAGCGTGTTTATCTGCGTGCACTTGTATATTTGAATTAATTAAAAACTGTTTTTGTCCTAACAAAATAATTCATCCAAGCTGACAAGGTGGCGTTGTTTCAAATCTATTTGCCAACTGCAGGGAGTTTTAGTATGTGAGAGTGGGAGAGTAGAGACATAAACCCCATTCACATTACTGGTACGAGGAAATAAGTTTAGTATCTTGGTTTGTATTTGAACAACTAGGTTTATTTGAATATTCATTGTGATCTTCGTTCAACGGCCAAAACTACAAGGTCAATAGTATTAACTGAGCTTTACCATCCAACACACACACACACACACACACACACACACACACACACACACACACACACACACACACACACACACACACACACACACACACACACACACACACACACACACGCAGAGGAAGACAAAAACACCTGACTCACACTAATAAGTGCCACACTTATGCACGGAAACAACATACTAATACAATCAACAAAGCAACCTGGGTTTTCCTGACTCGCACACAAGACAAGTGCCAGTCTGTTCTCGTTCTCGCGATTGTTACCGGTATGCATGTGTGTGCTTGTGTGCAAGTAATCCGAGCTGAGTTTGACTTCAACCCATAACAATGTTTCAATAGAATGTTCTGGCTGAATAATGAATGATTTCCTTATCTGAAATAATAAGTTTCATTGTTTTTGTCACGAAGAACCTATTGTCTATATCAAACAAAACCAAAGCTCTTTGATGTTTGGCAACATTCAGCAGAAAGAATCAACTATAGCAAACACACAAACAAACACAAGAACACCACAACCAACAAACCAGCAGACAAATACACACAAATCCGACAAACACTGTAACAACAAAAACGCACACTCACCAAAATAATGTTTTAAAATAACCAGAGAAAAAAATCCGTTTAGAACTTTGTACATTAGTTCATGAATACAACATGATTTTAACGATTTTATTGTACATGTTCAGCTGCGTTCTTGAATATATAATAATTACAATATTCTTGCAGGTTGTAAGTTCGCATGCTTCATTTCATGTTTGTTAAAAGATAACATACCTTTACAATTATGTGTCTAAGAGTTCATGAGAATTTTTTAAATTTTTTATTTTGAAACATAAAAAGTCTCATCGGTAATCTATGGTGACTTAACTTTTGTTGCAGTCATAATGGAACCATAATACGTTTGATGGGTATCCATGGTACGTACATTAATTGTCACACACATGCAATAATATTAATATATGAAGTCTTATATCGCGCGCGTATCTCCAGACTCGGACTCAAGGCGCAGGGATCTATTTATGCCGTGTGAGATGGAATTTGTTTTTACACAATACATCACGCATTCACATCGACCAGCAGATCAATAGTCCACTGGAAAACACGCTTACAATGATAAAATATGATTGTTTACAAATGTCAACTGAGTAGTTAGACATTTCTAGTGTCAGAGTTTTGATTATTTTCTCTTTTATACAGTTACACCAAAGTATAAAGTATCAAACTGCTGCACTAAATGGTCAGTACAATTTTGCTTTGGTCAAGAGTCTTCCAATGATTCCATACTTTTCATTGTTTGACTACAGCCTGCAGTCTATTGGTTCTTCCTTTAACACTGCCCCCCCCCCCCCCCAACACACCCCTCTCCTCCTCCTCCTCCATTCCACAGAGATTGAATTGCAAACATATGCGAAAAAGCTGGAATACCGTTAGCAATAAAGCCGTTCATGGAATTAGGACAACATCAGCATGGAGTTACTTGGAAAAGAATAATTATGACAATGATGAAAAATAAACAGAAGAGGAAGAAAAAGAACAAGAAGGATAACAGAAAGAAAACAACGGATGGTTTCCATGAAAAAAAAGGTTTTAACCTGCTCATGAGCTGATGCAATAACTGATAAAAAGTACACTCTGTTCAGTCATAGAAGGATAAAAGGCAAATATACATCAAATTGCATGAAAAACGGTTTTATGTACACTTTATAAAACGGAAACAGTAAATATAACACAGAATTATTTATGAATGAAACACAACATTTAAAGTATCATGCGCAATTACACTTTCACGGAAGAGCTTCTTCATCTGTTAAATAGGAACAAACACACTCCCTCCTAACTCCCCCAAATCAACCAACCAACCATTAAATAAACAAAAGAAGGAACGAACAAGGCAACACGTCTTAATAATCAGTCAAAACGTTGATGCACAAAATAAAAATCAAACGATTCAGTGTCTTCTAAAGAAATGTATAACATTGAAACTACAAAAACGATTGAGGCATAAGATATACATGCATTTACTTGACTGTAAAAACGACAATAACAACAACACCAACAACAACAACAGCAGCAGCAACAACAGTAACAGTAACAGTAACAACAACACCAACAACAACACCAACAACAACAACAACAACAACAACAACAACAACAACAACAACACATGTGCTTCTCACAGCTGTGTGAATATGTCATATCTGCTCAAAGAGACCAATACACCACATTAATTTAAAACCAAATGCGGATATCGTGTAACTGACATCAAAGAAAAATATCCTTATAATAAGCACCATCATTTGAGAATATCAATGTGTCCACAACTTTATGTAGGCTTCTTTTTCTTCCCAACTTTCTCTCGATGCTATTTCGATTGACTTTCTCTATTTTTACAGTAGTTTGTTTTCATTTGTTATTCTCGCTCAGATTTAAGGGGCAGTGTTGTTCTGCACAGGTATTTCATAACCATCTGCATCTCTGCGTTTACGTTTGGGCGAGGTGGTTTCGCTACGATTTAGAGCCGTAGATGTAACTTGCTTCCGGATGGTATTCTCACACGGCATTTCAGCCCCGCCCTCATCTGAAGTCAGCTTTTGCTTACGGATGGTGTTTTCGCACTGCATGCCGGTCCCGCCCCCGTCCGAAGCCAGCAGTTCCTTGCAGGTGGTGTTTTCGCATTTTCTTCCTGGCGGAGTTGGTGGTGGTTGCGAAGGCATGTCTGGTAGGTCGTAAGAGTCCTCGTCAGACACCGTGGTGTGGGACTCGGTCAACTCAATGTACTGGTGGACTTGGTCATCCTGAGGTGCTCTGTTCTCAGTCACGTGTCTGGCTGCTGGTTGCTCGGTCTCCGGTTCAAAGGTTCTGTTTTGTATCCCTTGGGCGCCCCTCGCTGAAAATGACTTTGGATGGTTATTCAACAAAAGGCATCGCGCGTTCAAGTGCCCATTTCTTTCATGCGCAAGCTTTTAATTTGAACCGTTCACGAAAGATATCAAGTGATTTGTGCATGCTACGTTAACCACTATCTCGACATCAAATGTCAAAAAGAAGAAACAAGTTAAGTTACATTTAATCCATAAAAAAAGGTAAGTTTATGGAACGTTTGATTATAGACAAAACGAAACATTCACACGAATTTCGACCTACCGGTCTTTGAAGTGGACATGCACACAAGGGAAAAAAAACACCAAAAGGGACGATAAATGGTACTATGGCTTATCTCTGAATTGTTATCATTCCCAAATATCGCTTTTTCCATTTCAGACATGCATTACACACATACTACAGTGCAAGACGCCTCATCATCATCATCATCATCATCATCATCGTCGTCGTCGTCGTCATCGTCATCGTCATCGACATCGTCGTCGTCATCGTCGTCATCGTCATCGTCATCATCATCAGGAACGTGGACCTTATTGACTTCAACGACAAACATGCAACTCTCGCTCAGGTGCTTTTCATACTCATCATCATCATCATCGTCATCGTCATCGTCATCGTCGTCGTCGTCGTCATCATCATCATCATCATCATCATCATCATCATCATCATCATCATCATCATCATCATCATCATCATCATCATCATCATCATCATCATCATCATCATCATCATCATCATCAGTGGGAGGAACGTGGACCTCATTGACTTCAACGACAAAAATGCAACTCTCGCTCAGGTGCGTTTTGAACTTACCTGGACGTTCCTCGTTATCCCCCTGCCCTGAGCCAACATCGGAGTAGACGTGAGAGTCTTCCTCTTGGCCCCTTCGTCTTGGCCTGGCGTACACTGGATCACCTGCCAAACGGCTCACATTTAGATAAATAATTTCTTCCCGTACAAACTGTACAAACGAAAATGTGCACCAACAACAGGGTCTGTCCAAGCATTTACACATTTCACAAAATAACAAGCTGGGTACATACTGCGAATTGAAGGCTAATTTCATTTCTTAGGCGGCGTCAGCTACGAAGTTATTTCAAGAAAACAGCAGAACTAATATCTCAAATGACTTGAGATTCCGCGTGTAGTTTACGACATGTGTTAGCACAAATCGTTGAAAGTTTGAAGTCAATGCATTAACGAGTTACTCAAATGTACCATTTTTTTTATCTCATTACCCGCTAGAACGGCTTCAAAAACTGCCTTTTATGCCTGCTGAGAGGATTGACACCTACACCGTTCAGCATGCCATACATTAATAACATTTATGCTTACATCTGTTGATCCAAATGCAAATGGAAACGACGATCAGAACAACGACGACGATGACGACGACTCCTCCAATTATCTCTGCTATTACGGCCGACGCCCCACTGATCGTCATTGTCGAGTTGTCCAAATCCAAATAAACTGACAAAACAAGAAAGAAGTTTATAAACGTGGGTGTGCAATTCTGAGTAAATGTTTGGGATTAAAAACCCAGACAATCTGATTTATTACGGAGATTTATCAGCTCTTTGTGATGTCGCACGATACAGCAGTACCAAGTATCTTATCTCATTCCGTTTTAAGAGCACGTTTATCAGAATAGCGTGCAGTGTTCCTTTGATTTGATTTAATCATTATTATCATTTGAAATTCTTAAATAAAACGGTTTGTTTGAACAAACAGTACTGAGGCCTGTATTGATTTTTACCTCACTGGATTTATTATTGATTTGTATTGTACAGTTAGCTCCCTGTGCGCATGATGCAGCAGCAGTAGTAGATACATTCATTAATAACTCATTTACCAAACTGACAATCAAACGGCTGGATTCAAATTAATTCAAATACCTTCTACGTTCAAAGTGTACGTCATTATTTTCTGGAAATCACGTGAATATCCACCCCAGTACTGTGTACAGGTGAAGCTGGTGCCATTCAGTGCCATGCTGACATTCTGTAGTTGTAACAGAGCATTGAAATCGGTTCCAGCAGACCACGTGACCAGTGCTGGAGGACTGCTAGCTGAAGGCTGACAGGCACACTTCACGTCATCCCCCTCTGTGATGACCTGTGGGCAGTGGTCAAGGGTAGGGTCTCCTGGGTGCCCTGGTGCAATCAGGAAAAACAGGGAATAAATAACAGAAAGACAATAATTGTGACCCTCCACCACGAAATGAGTCGCATGTCACCTCGCGCGGTTCTGCGCTAGGCTTAATAAGTCCGGGGGCTGTGTGGTAACAGTGTGACGGTCACCTTAGTCATATGCTTATATCTCAAACAGTTTTCGCTCTTTTCTAAAACGGTTTTCACCACTGGATAGAGCATAAAAAACTCTTTAGAAAAATGTAAAAACTTGAAAATCGTGCCGGCAAAGGTGACATGTGACTCATTCCGTGGTGGAGGGTCACGTATACGATGTTCAGAAACAACTATGTTGGGTTTGTATGGGTTAATTGTAAAAGAGTCTTCGGTTCCAAGGTTCTGCTCTTTACACCTCGAGAGCACCTGGCTGCATGAAAATTACTTTAGATGATTATCAAGCAAAAGGCTGTACGCGTTCAATTGTCCAATTCTTTCATGCGCAGGCTCTCAATGTTATGTGTGTATGGGTTGTGACAGAGGGAGTACTTCATCACATTATAGGCGTGTCACTATAGCGAGAGGAGTGTCAGAAACACGTGGACAAGGAGCATGTGTAGAAAGTTTGCCTCACTAAAAGTAAGCGTAATCACTCTTTCACGACCCATACAAACCCAACAGAGTTATTTCCGGAGTTCGTCTATTCAGTGTTATCTCCCACCTTCCGTATTGCTCACACTTTCTGCTTACTTCCTTGTCCTTTCAGCCACACGGACGCACAGGTCTAACTCACGTATCTCAAGGCTCTGTCCGCGAACAGTTCCCTTCCCTGGATTGATTGTGAAACTGTAGCCATGGATGCCATCAGTGGTAGGCATTGGCAGACCACTGAATGAACATGTTGCTCGCTTGTAATCCTTGTTGTTTTCCTTGAAGTTTGATAGTGACTTAAGTCCGTTTGTCTTTGCCGCATTCTGTCAAGAGACATGCCCATTTTACAGAAATGAAAACACGCAACAATGAAACAAAATCAAGCAAGCCAAAATGTCAACATGCACATACAGAATCGATCGTTAAAACGACAAATCAATGAAGCAGTCAGTCAATCAATGAATCAAGTAGGAAAGTAAGCATTTCACCAACAACAATATCAACAACAACAAACGCAAAGTCAATAACTTTGTTGTGGGAATACATTGGTAAGTGTGGTAATTTCTTCTTAACCACTGGGGAAAAAAGATCATTTGGGTTGAAAATTACCCTTTGCCGAAAGATTTACATTAGTACCCACACCAAATTCAACACACATTACAAGCCTCTTACAGTTCCCAGTTTACGGGTCAAGACTAACTTTCCTTCTGCTTTGTACCAGCTCACCATTGTTTCAACCAAATTTTTTAAAACGGAAAGCAACATGAATAGATCAGTACCCCTGGTGTAAAAATCCATTGGCAGCCATAGTTTTGGTCTGAGGCGTACATCTTGTCAACGTCACATGACCCGAAGACTGTCCAATCACTGGTGTCCACCTCAGTACGACAGTTGCTGACATTGCTCGCCTGGTCTGAGGTCAGCAAAATGTCACAGGGAAATAAGTGCTCTCTATTATTTTTGTTCTTTGTTAATTTGTTTGTGTATGACCACAATCAAATGCAAGAGTTTCAGAAAGATTTCTCTATATCACTATCCGCTGTCGGAATAATATTTTTTTTTAAAGACAAACACAGGAAGGTTAACTCGTTTAAGCGTTAACTAGAATACAATACTAGAAATACAGAGATGCAGAAAAGAAGACAGAAAAAGAGACCGAAAAATTGAGACACAGAGTGAGACAGACAGAGTCACATAAACATACAGACAGATGCAGGCAGACAGACACGGGCAGGCATACCAACAGACCGGCAGATTGACAGACAGATAAACAGACAGATACACAGACAGATAGTCAGACAAATGCAGACAAATGCAGAGAGACTGAGACCGAAGGAGACCGAGAGACACAGAACTTGCAACGAGTTACTTATACTTACGCACAACGCGAACGTCACATGTATCTTCCAACTGCATTAAAACCTGATCGAGTTCACCCAGAGACGGTTGATACCAGTCAACAGTACACTTCACTTTTCCTGCAATTCTGGACCTGTGGTTTCGCTTGACCGTCAGAGTGCTGTGGTCACGCTGTGTCCTCGTCACAGTGTAGTCACTGCTGTTTACCGGGCAGGGTGACTGTGACCAGTTGGAACACTCGGCAATTTGAATTCCAGGCCTATTCAACAGAGTGACAGACCAGTACAACGTCCAAGCGGTACTCGCATCTTCCGTGCAGCGCAAGACGAACTGACGTGTCTCATCGGCGTCTACCTTTTTGTTGCTGCCGCATGGAGATATTTCGGTGCCTGAAAGAAAGCAAAATAAGTATTCATGTGGACTAATCTGTTTGTTTTATGGTGTCATCTTGCGTGCGCGATATTTCTCTCCCGCTCAAAATGGTACACAGCCTTCCGACCCAGAAAGTAATCACGGGAAATGTTAATTACATTTTTGTGGGAGATGCGAACTGACAAACCGCATAAAGTTTCGTTTGGCTGGCAACAGTAAAGGCATTTTTAGGCATATGTGAGATAGTTGTGTAAAGCTGTTGACAGTTTAAATGGTACTCTGCGACAAAAAGACAAATCGTTGCCTCAGCAATGGTGTGACCCCTGCACTGCCCCTTTAAGACCCACACAAAAATCAATATTTAGTCTAATTATCAAATAAAGAAAAAAAAAAGGTCTCTCTCTCTGTCTGTTTTTGTTTTTCTCTCTCTCTCTCTCTCTCTCTCTCTCTCTCTCTCTCTCTCTCTCTCTCTCTCTCTCTCCCTCTCTCTTTCTCTCTGTCTCTCTCTCTCTCTTTTTATCTCTCCCTCTATCTTTCTCTCTCTCTCTCTCTCCCTCTCTCTCTCTTTCTCTCTAATGCTAATCCTTTACTATTTTCTACCTATATTAATGACCTACCATTAATTGTTAAATGTATGTGTGAACTATTTGCAGATGATACTACAATTCATTCTAGTCACAAAGATCTAAGTGAGCTAGCAATAGTCCTCCAAGAAAACATTGATCGATTGCTGGAATGGTCAGAACTAAACCATATGTCACTGAACCCAAATAAAACTAAATGCATGCTTCTAACCACTAGACAAAAACGACAATATCTATCATCAAAATTTCCTAAACTACAAATACAAAATCAAGATGTAACTGAAGTTGATAACCATACAGTCTTGGGAATAACCATTGATAATAATCTGTCTTGGTCAAAACATTTAGATACACTTTGTAAAAATACTTATAAAAAAATATATCAGTTATCAAAAATTAAACACTGTCTAGACCTACGCACACGGAAACTGTTTTTTCAGGCATAATATTCAATCAACTAATGATTATGCGTCCACAGTGTGGGACTCTGCAAGTGCAAACACTTTGAAACACTTGTGCTCTTTACATAGACGAGCTGTTAAATTAATTAATCTCTCTTTACGTCTGATTATAAAACATTACATATTCTTCCTATCAAATCAAGATTTACCTATAACAAAGGTGCAATCATGCATAGAATTATGTCAGGGAATGCACCAACATTCATTGCCTCAAATTTCAAACTGAATAATTCAATAAAACTAAACAAATTAATTACCCCAACCCCTAGAATTGACCTTTACAAAAAAAGTCTTTCTTATTCTGGCGCCGTAATGTGGAACTCCATTCCTGATTTAATTAAAATGCAATTCAGTGACACTTCCTTCAAAGAAATGTACATGCTGTTTCTCTTGGAAACAAGTAAATAATTATGTGATAATATTACATCATTGCTTGATATTCATAATGCATTTTGAAATGTCTTTTTAATTTTTTGACATGTTAATTACATAAATTGGATTGTAATTAACTTAACTTCCATTTCTTCTTGTTATTAATCTAGTTACACTCAATGGGTGAGGGCCGGACGAAAAAAAGCATGTATATTTTGCTTATTCTGTTACCCTCGATAAATAAATAAAGTTCAAAGTTCTCTCTCTCTCTCTCTCTCTTTCTCTCTCTCTCTCTTTCTCTCTCTCTCTCTCTTTTTATATCTCCTTCTCTCTCTCTTTCTTTCTCTCTCTCTCTCTCTCTCTTTCTCTCTCTATCTTTCTCTCTCTCTCTTTCTCTTTCTATTTCTACCTCTCTTTCTCTCTCTATCTTTCTCTCTTTCTCTATCTCTCTCTTTCTCTCTCTTTCTCTCTCTCTCTATCTCTTTCTTTCTCTCTCTCCCTCTCTCTCTCTCTCTCTTTCTATTTTTATCTCTCCCTCTCTCTTTCTCTTTTTCTCTCTCTCTCTTTCTCTCTCTCTCCCTCTCTCTTTCTCTTTTTATCTCTCCCTCTCTCTTTCGTTCTCTCTCTATCTCTCTCCCTCTCTCTCTCTCTTTATCTCTCTCTCTCTTTCTCTCTCTCTTTCTATCTCTCTCTTTCTTTTTCTTTCTCTCTCTCTTTCTGTCTCTTTCTCTCTCTGTCTCTATTTCTCTCTCTCTCTCTTTTTTTTTTATATCTCCCTCTCTCTTTCTCTCTCTCTCTCTCCCTCTCTCTCTCTCTCTCTCTCTCTCTCTCTCTCTCTCTCTCTCTCTCTCTCTCTCTCTCTCTCTCTCTCTCTCTCTCTCTCTCTCTCTCTCTCTCTCTCTCTCTCTCTCTCTCTCTTAAATCGACGTTATTGCAAATAAAGCTGGCCGACCGGCCGCGGAAAGCCTCAACCTAATCTTAAATAAATGCGCACACCGAAGAATGGCTACCACTGTTCGTCAAAAGAAAACGTTCTGTGTCCTCTCATGTGTCTGTTCGTTGTTGCTTATTGTTTGTTGTTGTTGTTTTTGTTGTTGTTGTTGTTGTTGTTGTTGTTGCTGCTGGTGGTGGTAGGGTTTTTATTGTTGTTTTTATTTTATTTTATTATTATTGGTTTTGATTGTTTCTGTTATGTTTTCCGTGTGTGTGTTTTTCTCAGAAACTACAAATCATCAATCAACTAATCTTACAATCGTCAAAATTTGGAATGAGGAAAAGAACCCACAATTAGCCCACAATTGGTAAAATCAGAACTAAATTCAAATCAAAAAGTAACAGAATTTACAACACTAAATTAAACTAAGAATTGAACTAAAGAAAGCTTACCGTATAAGGCTCCAAATACAGCTGCACAAAGCCCCAATAAGACATATACATTCATGATATATCCAACAGCAGACAGAAATATACACAGTCACATCTTGTGTACCAGCCTGTGCTTTTTTAACAACTGCCCGAAATTGTTGGTCAACAAAGAATGCATCGCCTAATAAGAAAGAGTGTCTTGTCGAATTTTGTTTCTTAGATCAAAGGGGTTTATTGTCACGAGCTTTGGAAAGTGTCCGGTAATAAATGTTATAAAACAACACCCTACTTCCCCTCTGATCCCAAAACACACACAAACATTCACACACACACACACACACACACACACACACACACACACACACACACACACACACACACACACACACGAACGCACGAATTTGCTCTTAAACAAATGCACGTATGCACTTACAAACACGATGGCAATGAATTTATCTTACGACGACGACGATGATGATGATGGTGGTGGTGGTGGAAGCGGTGGTAGGAGTAGTCGTAGTACAGGTAGTGGTGTTGGTTAAGAAGCTGCTGCGGTTGTTGCTGCTTGACTCGCGTTCGTAAACATGCGTCGTCCCCCTCCCTACTGAACTGTATGATCTGGCCATGCCGTTGTGCGGTTCAGTGGAAATCTCTCTGACTGTGTCTGTCTGTTCATTTCTGTGTGTATGCGTGTGTGTGTGTGTGTGTGTGTGTGTGTGTGTGTGTGTGTGTATGTGTGTGTGTGTGTGTTTGTGTGTGTGTGTGTGTGTATGTGTATGTGTGTGTTTGTGTGTGTGTGTGTGTATGCGTGTGTGTGTGTATGTGTGTGTAAGTGTGTGTGTTGTGTGTGTGTTTGCGTCTGTTTAAGTGTGTATGTGTGTACGTGCGAGTGTTTGCTAGCGTGTATGTGTATGTATGTGTGTGTGTGTGTGTGTGTGTGTGTGTGTGTGTGTGTGTGTACTGGCACGTGCGTGCGCGCGTGTGTATGTGCTCTTTTGTTCGCCTCTCATTGTCAAATCCAGCTTCGTCATTGTCCATACTAGGCCATTCGTCAACCACCCTTTACTTTTTTGATGACGCTATTTCATTAGACACTTGACCACAAACCGATTTGACAGCACTTTCTATCCAAGGGAAAAAGCACAGACACTAAATGTCTTCGCGGTCGGTACTTTAAATAAGCTTGATTTGTGAGTTCTTTTCCGTTCCTCTTTTCTCCACATAATCTCTCCAGCTTTTCTTTCTAGCGATGATTAAGGCAATACATCAACGCTAGAGACAGCTAAAGACAGACACTAAGCCCCCGGTCTAAGACGGCTTAGGCCAGTAGCTGTCTGTTCTGGCTTGTGCAGGTGTCTTTCCCTTATTCCTCGCTGGCAGTCTGGTATTGGGCAACTGGTGGAATGGATCGAGCAGCCTATAAGGGTGTACAGATTGGGGGGGAGGGGGAGGGGGGTACAGTGTGAAGAGGGTTGAGAAGGAGGCGATAGAAAGAGAGAGAGAGAGAAAAAGAGAGAGAGAGAGTGTGTGTGTATGTGTGTGTGTGTGTGTGTGTGTGTGTGTGTGTGTGTGTGTGTGTGTGAGTGTGTGTGTGTGTGCATAAGAGGCGAAGGAGACGAGAGAGAGAGAGAGAGAGAGAGAGAGAGAGAGAGAGAGAGAGAGAGAGAGAGAGAGAGAGAGAGAGAGAGAGAAAAGAGAGACCATGTGATTAAGAGAGGGTTTACTTTTCAACCTTTCCAGCTAAATGACAAAACACACACACACACACACATACATACACACACACACACACACACACACACACACACACACACACACACACACACACACACACACACACACATTGGTAATGTTTCAAGCAATCCGGTTGAGTATTGTGAAATTGTTAACGTTTTTCATTCGCAAAGCAAACAATTCTCGTGTTCTTCAAAACAAAATCGCAACGACACAGACAACAAATCTGGAATCCTATTTCAAGAACCACAATTCACATTTAGGGTACACACCATTATTGTACGTGACTATTTTGAGTTGTGATACCGTACCATGGAATTAATGCATCGATAACACAGTCGAACATACTTGTAGCAATACGTAGAGGTTACATGCCGAGTCTCAGTGATTATTAAAAATAATGGTCGAAGTTGGCGGATCATGAAAAATGCGAGCTTCAGCGAGCTTTTTCATGACCGCGAACTGAGACCATTATTTTTAATAATCACTGAGACGAGGTGTGTAACCTCTTTATTCCTCCTTTCTTCAGTTATTCAAAGAAAACAGGAGTTTTTGTGCGAAAGTTTGATCGAATCCGAATCACTCAACCAGTCAACCTGCGCAGGCGATCGATTAATGCGCGGTTGTATAGTTCCGTGCTAATCATTCCATTCTGTTAACACTTTCTTGTCAGTTTCCCTGCTTTAGACTAAAATCAAGTACACCGATATGCTGTTATTCTGCTGTGGCGGTAAAGGAAGATATTGTGTGTTCTGTTTATGTTTTAGTATCACATAGGATAATGTTCTTTCGTCAAATGGGACTAGCAGACGAACTTTTGCACCCGTGTTCCAACGTTAATTACTGTATGAAGTTCAGTTTTCTGGGGAAAATAGTGTATGAAACCGCTTTATGTTGTTTAATTGATGAGATGTGTGCATTTGGTTGCGTGTGATCTGTTTATAAAATGAAATATATGGTTGAAAACTGACCGTCGGATTGCAGTCAGTGTTGTCGAAGAAACTGCGTTAAAAGAAGGGGAACTACTCTTGTCGGCTAGAGTATGAGTTACTTGCCTTGGGAATTTGCTTGTGATGAACGGTTTGTGCACGGCAGATCTAGATTCAGAAAACAACCGAACTCATGGATTTTATATGGAGATTCATGTGTTCAGGCCTGTAGTTGTTAATCTAAATGCGGTATGTTTGTATTGTTTGCTCCAGAGATGTATATTTCGTACGTATAGAGCGTTCGGAACTTTTCAGTCGCAAAAGTAGTACCAAAACAGAACAGCTTCTCAACCCATTGCACTATCGAGGATTCAGGCTGTTGCTGGCTCGTTATTTGTTTGGTTGCTGGGTCATTATCGAAAAATAACTAGCTCTACAAGTTTACAGAGGTAAAGAAGCAGAGGGGGGAATAAATACATTAACACATTCGTGAATATCGAATTTATCCAACCATCCAATGAGATTTGCTACTTTCTAAGATGCTTGTCTTAGTAAGGCATAAAGGCTGTCAGACATGTCTTCATGACCTTGAACCACACAGCAAGTTTTTACCCTCATACTGTCAGACATGTTATGAATTTGAACCACATTGACCGTTATTACTCTCATACTATCAGACATGTCTTCTTTACCTTGACCTACGCGCTACGTTTGTCCTGATGTTGTCAGACATGTCTTCATGACCTTGAGCCACACGTGTATACATTATTGCCCTCACACTGTCAGACATAATTATGTCTTCATGGCCTTGACCCACACAGCAAGTTATTGCCCTCATACTGTCAGACATTGTTTTTAATTTGAACCACATAGACCGTTATTACTCTCATACTATCAGACATGTCTTCTTTACCTTGACCTACGCGCTACGTTATTGTCCTCATGTTGTCAGACATGTCTTCATGACCTTGAGCCACACGTGTATACATTATTGACCTCACACTGTCAGACATGTTTGTTTGTTTGTTTGTTTGTTTATTTGTTGCTTAACGTCCAGCCGACTACGCAGAGCCATATCAGGACGAGGAAGGGGGGGATGAAGGGGGCCACTTGTCAAGCGATTCCTGTTTACAAATGCACTCACCCATTACTTGTGTCCCAGCAGGCTTTAGTAAAACTAAATTAATACCTACTGGAAGATTACCAGTTTCCAGTATGTTAAAATAGGCTTAACCTATCTACTGCTGGACTTACATCAGAACACTAACAGATTAAACTATACATGAATCGCGAGACAAGCGGCAAGAGAAGAGATTTTTGGAAAAAATACAGGTGAATGAGCAAGAAGGCAGAAAAAAGAAAAGACTTCATGAAGAAAAAGAGAGCATGACAGGAAAGAGGAACCAAAAATCTACCTAACAGCAAACTAGAAAGCTCCTGCGGTTCCAAAAACAGGAGGGGCCTTTAATTTCATAACCGCAGTGCCCCACTGCGGGATGTCAGACATGTGTTCATGACCTTGACCCACACAGCAAGTTATTGCCCTCATACTGTCAGACATTGTTTTTAACTTGAACCACATAGACCGTTATTACTCTCATACTATCAGACATGTCTTCTTTACCTTGACCTACGCGCTACGTTATTGTCCTCATGTTGTCAGACATGTCTTCATGACCTTGAGCCACACGTGTATACATTATTGACCTCACACTGTCAGACATGTCTTCATGACCTTGACCCACACAGCAAGTTATTGCCCTCATACTGTCAGACATTGTTTTTAACTTGAACCACATAGACCGTTATTACTCTAATACTATCAGACATGTCTTCATGACCGAGAACCACAGAGCATATTATTTCCCTAATCCTGTCAGATATATTGTGACATTGAACCACACAGAACGTCATTGCCCTCTTACTGTCAGACATGTCCTCGTGACCTTGAATCATACTGTCCGTTTTTTGTCCGGACACTGTCAGACATGTCCTCGTAACCTTGAATCATACTGTCCGTTTTTTGTCCGGACACTGTCAGGCATGTCCTCGTGGCCTAGTGTCGGTTTAGTTCACGTGTTCAGAACCCTCGGATAGGACAGTAACATTGACGTTGTCACGCACACAAGTTCACGCAAGTGCACCACCAATCACACTTAGTGCATACCTAGGAAAACGAGACATAACATTCAAAATTTAATCCCCCCCCAAAAAACAATCAACAATTATTTAAGTACTAATTTCCCAGTTAATTACTCTTGCAGTTACAACAGACACCAACACCCCCGCACCACACTAACTCACTCACTCCTAGCTCACAAACACAATCTCATTTTTCAAAACAAATACAATCACTTAAAGTAGTAGGCGTAATACCCTGGCCACACATGATGTTCGATTAGTTTCCCGTCTAGAAGACAAGAAGTTCACACGATTCCGCTCCAAAATCTCGAGAGGACGAGAGGAAAACAAGTTTGTTAATTGTCCAGCGACAATATGATAGGAGTTCTCGTGGTGACGAACCACGCCAAGTGACGCACACTTTTCCAACTCACAACTGTTCGATGATCGTCCGAACGATGACGAGACCGATGACCACGTGGTGACGAGCCACGTATCCTCAAGGTGATACACACACCCTTAACCACCACCAGCTACGCCACAATGGTGAGGCGTGATGCTGGTGACAAGAAGACTCCATACACACACCCTTAACCACCACCAGCTACGCCACAATGGTGAGGCGTGATACTGGTGACAAGAAGACTCCATACACACACCCTTAACCACCACCAGCTACGCCACAATGGTGAGGCGTGATGCTGGTGACAAGAAGACTCCATACACACACCCTTAACCACCACCAGCTACGCCACAATGGTGAGGCGTGATGCTGGTGACAAGAAGACTCCATACCCTGGATCCTTCTCCCCCAGGCCATTCCCAAAGCTCCAAAGCAACCAGTCGTCGAGATCCCTGACAGGGCAGTAGAGTGCACAGGTAAGCACACATAAGCCTTGAAAAGAACTCGGCTTTCATCAGGTTTGCATATAGTTTATATGAAATAGTCCTACCTCCATACACAACCATATCACAATTATAATACCAATGCAGGAAAAAGCCCTGTTCCATATTGTATCAAAACAAGTTTCACAATTTTGCTCCGGCAAAAATGGCGAGCCATACGTCTACAAAACCAACAATAACCAAACGACACACGCCAAATAATCACTGCAGGTTAAACTTAGCAAAGAAACCATCCACGTGAGCAAACAACATGGGTGTGTTTTCTTCTAATTAAGTCGTTACCTTGTGTTAACAGAACAACTGACGTAGCAAAAACAGAAGCAAAACATAGCATACGGTCAATTTCTGTGAGGTTACCCTCATGGACTATATCAAATCTTATCCTTATCTTATCCTTATCCTTAAAAAACTAATATAACTACAATACAAAGACTGTCCTTGTCTTCCTTATGCAAAAACGTAACTTACACAAACGGCTTACCAACCATCCATCCACAACGAAATACTGGTGGGGTCAGCCACGACCAGACTACAGAACAACAACTCAAACCTTCACACCCCACACCAAAAATCGTAATACACGTGAAAAAGAATGACACGGGAAAACTCCACACGCCCGTCACCTTCGCTCACACACTCCCAAAAATACAGGTAACAGGTAACAGGTAAATCCCGTGACAAATGTTACACTCCGCAGCCCTTTTTCTGTCACGGACCGTGACAGGCGTCAGTGCCAACATTGCTGGTGCTGCGAAGATCACCCGACGCCTCCGATAAAGTCCCCATGCTCCTCCAGTGGTCAAAGGAGTTGCCTGCCCCTGCTACGTCGACAACGGATAATTCGCTTGCGTGATCCACGCTTGATTCGTTTATCCCACTGAGGACGGCCACGCTGCGAACCGTCGTGGGTACTTGAGGAGATGTACGCCCTCTGGACTGGTACGTGTCTGATGGATTTCCCACCGATCTGGGCGGGGCGTCCGATGGGCGACTATGATCTCTGGCTGGGGTGTCGGGTGGGCTAATTTGATCTATGGACGGAAAGTGGTGTACGTGTCCGCGCCGTCTGTTGGTGTTGTACGAGTCGTAGGGAGCGCGAGAACCACGGGCGGCGGGTCCTCTGGTCCTCTCCCGGACCACATAGATGCCAGTGGTCACCATCACCCAGCTGATAAACTGCCAAGCAAGCAAGTCAACCAGTGTTACATTTGAACCGGAGGAGGAGGAGGAGGAGGAGGAGGAGGAGAGGAGGAACACGAGGAGGAGCAGGAAGGGGACGAAGAGGAGGAGGAGGAAGAGGAGAGGGACGAGGACGACGAGGGGGAGGAGGGGGACGAGGACGACGAGGAGGAGGAGGAGGAGGAGGAGGTGAACGAGGAGGAGGAGGAGGTGGATTAATAGGAGGAGGAGGAGGATTACGAGGAGGAGGAGGAGGAGGAGAAGGAGGAGGGGGACGAGGACGACGAGAAGGAGGTGGAGGGGGACGAGGGGAAGGAGGAAGGGGACGAGGACGACGAGGAGGATTACCAGGAGGAGTAGGAGGTGGACAAGGACGACGAGGAGGAGGAGGAAGAGGAGGAGGAGGAGGAGCAGGATTACGAGGAGGAAGAGGAGAAGGGGGACGAGGACGACGAGAAGGAGGAGGGGGCCGGGGAGAAAGAGGAGGAGGAGGAGGAGGGGGACAAGGACGACGAGGAGAAGGAAGATTACGAGGAGGAGGAGGAGAAGGAGGGGAACGAGGAGGGGGATGAGGAAGAGGAGGAGGGGGACGAGGAGGAGGGGGACGAGGACGACGAGGAGGAGGAGGAGGAGGAGGAGGAGGATTACGAAGAAGAGAAGGAGGAGGGGACGAAGACGACGAGGAGGAGAAGGGGGACAAGGACGACGAGGAAGAGGAAGAGGAGGAGGATGATTACGAGGCTGAGGAGGAGGAGGAGGAGGGGGACGAGGAAGAGAAGGAGGAGGGGGACGAGGACGACGAGGAGGAGGAGGGGGACGAGGACGAGGAGGAGGAGGATTACAAGGAAGAAGATTACAAGGAGGAGGAAGAGGACGAGGACGACGAGGATTACGAGGAGGAGAAGGAGGGGGACGAGTAGGAGGAGGAGGGGAACGAGGAGGAGGGGGGGGGTAGGAGATTATGAGGAGGAGGAGGAGGAGGAGGAGGAGGAGGAGGAGGAGAAGGAGGAGGGGGACGAGGACGACGAGAAGGAGGAGGAGGGGGACGAGGGGAAGGAGGAAGGGGACGAGGACGACGAGGAGGATTACCAAGTGGAGTAGGAGGAGGTAGACAAGGACGACGAGGAGGAGGAGGAAGAGGATGAGGAGGAGGAGGCGGCGGAGAAGGAGGAGGAGGAGGCGGAGCAGGATTACGAGGAGGAAGAGGAGAAGGGGGACGAGGACGACGAGGAGGGGGACGGGGAGAAAGAGGAGGAGGAGGAGGAGGGGGACAAGGACGACGAGGAGAAGGAGGATTACGAGGAGGAGGAGGAGAAGGAGAAGGGGGGAACGAGAAGGGGGACGAGAAAGAGGAGGAGGGGGACGAGAAGGAGGAGGAGGAGGACGAGGACGACGAAGAGGAGGATTACGAAGAAGTAAAGGAGGAGGGAAAGAGGACGACGAGGAGGACAAGGAGAGGCAGGAGGGGAACGAGAAGGGGGACGAGGAAGAGGAGGAGGGGGACAAGGAGGAGGTGGACGAGGACGACGAGGACGACGAGGAGGAGGATGAGGAGGAGGAGGAGGAGGATGAGGAGGAGGAGGAGGAGGAGGAGGAGGAGGAGGATTACGAAGAAGAAAAGGAGGAGGGGACGAGGACGAAAAGGAGGAGAAAGGGGGACGAGGACGACGAGGAAGAGGATGAGGATGATTACGAGGCGGAGGAGGAGGAGGGGGACGAGGAAGAGAAGGAGGAGGAGGGGGACGAGGACGACGAGGAGGAGGAGGGGGACGAGGACGACGAGGGGGACGAGGACGACGAGGAGGAGGAGGAGGAGCACGAGGAGGAGGAGTCGCACGAGGACGACGAGGTGGAGGGGGACGAGGACGACGGGGAAGAGGAGGGGGACGAGGAGGAGGAGGAGGGGGACTAGGACGAGGAGGAGGAGGAGGAGGGGGCAAGGACGAGGAGGAGGAGGAGCACGAGGACGACGAGGAGGAGGGGGACGAGGAGGAGGAGGAGAAGGAGGGAGACGAGGAAGAGGAGGAGGAGGGGACGAGGACGACGAGGAGGAGGGGGACGAGGACGACGAGAACGACGAGGAGGAGGAGGGGGCGTAGGACGAGGAGGAGGAGGGGGACGAGGAGGAGGAAGGGGAGCACGAGGAGGAGGAGGAGGAGGAGCATGAGGACGACGAGGAGGAGGGGGACGAGGACGACGAGGAAGAGGGGGGGACGAGGAGGAGGAGGACTAGGACGAGGAGGAGGAGGAGGTGGACGAGGACGACGAGGAGGAGGAGGAGGAGGAGGAGGAGGAGGAGGAGGAGGAGGAAAAGGAGGAGTACGACGAGGTGGAGGGGGACGAGGACGAGGAGGAAGAGGAGGGGGACGAGGAGGAGGAGGAGGGGGACTAGGACGAGGAGGAGGAGGGGGGCGAGGACGACGAGGAGGAGGAAAGGGACTAGGACGAGGACGAGGACGAGGGGACGATGAGGAGGAGGGTGACGAGGACGCAGAAGAGGAGGATGGGACGAGGACGACGATGATGAGGAGGGGGACGAGGACGAGGAGGAGGAGGAGAAGGAGGAGGGGGCGAGGACGACGAGGAGGAGGGGACGAGGACGACGAGGAGGAGGGGACGAGGACGACGAGGAGGAGGGGGACGAGGACGACGAGAACGACGAGGAGGAGGAGGGGGACTAGGACGACGAGGAGGCGGAGGGGACGAGGAGGAGGGGGACGAGAAGGAGAAGGAGGAGGAGGGGGACGAGGACGAGGAGGAAGAGGAGGGGGCCGAGGACGAGGATGAGGGGGGCGAGGACGACGAGGAGGAGGTGCGGGACGAGGAGGAGGAGGAGGGGGACGAGGAAGAGGAGGAGGAGAAGGGTGACTAGGAGGAGGAGGAGGACGAAGACGAGGACGAAGACGAGGAGGTGGCGAGGAGGAGGAGGAGGAGGAGGAGGAGGACGAAGAGGAGGAGGAGGAGGTGGACGAGGACGACGAGGAGGAGGAGGAGGATCACGAGGAGGTGGAGGACAAGGAGGAGGAGGTGGAGGACAAGGAGGAGGAGGTGGAGGAGGACAAGGAGGAGGAGGGGAACGAGGACGACGAGGAGGGGGACGAGGACGAGGTAGAGGAGGAGCGGGACGAGGACGACGAGGAGGGGGACGAGGACGAGGTAGAGGAGGAGCGGGACGAGGAGGAGGAGGATCACGAGGAGGAGGAGGAGGTGGAGGACAAGGAGGAGGATGAGGAGGCGGAGGACAAGGAGGAGGAGGAGGAGGAGGAGGTGGAGGAGGATGAGGAGGCGGAGGACAAGGAGGAGGATGAGGAGGTGGAGGAGGAGGAGGAGGAGGAAGTGGAGGACAAGGAGGAGGATGAGGAGGCGGAGGAGGAGGAGGAGGAGGAGGAGGAGGAGGAGGAGGAGGAGGAGGAGGAGGAGGAGGACGACGACAAGGAGGAGGAGAAGGAGGAAAAAGTGAAGAGGGAAGAGGAGGGAAGGGGAGGGAGAGGTTGGATTTATAAGAGGCGAGACAGCGAAACCTTTATTTTCAGACCCCCCACTTACAGACCACTCCCGCTTTCGACACAGATTATTCTAACTGGTGTTTGCACAGTTAAACAGCCCAATACAATTATCTCAAAACAATAACAGTACGTTTCCCATATACATGAGCTTTTCAGTAAAATTACACAAATTACATTGACAAGACATAATACTATCACAGCTAAATAACACAACATAATAATGTTAAATTGGACAAAAGCTTCAAAGACACACACGGCTTTATTATATATCTCAGAGTGATCTTTGTCAAAATAAAATATCTGGGTTCTGCTGCAAGGGCATGCGGCTGTGTCCTTGCAATGTTTTTGTTAAGTATCCAATCTTTGGTACACATTATTGATAGATGAAACAAAATAAGTATATGCTATCTTGTATGTTATAAGAACGGGCATCTGGGTCGTGTAATCTGTGAGATTCTATCAAAGTGCGTGCTGAGAGAAAAACGAATGTATACGAGCAACATGTAAACAGTAACGAAAGGACTCACCTGACAAAATGTTAGCAGAACCAGCATACTACTCAGACAATAAGTTAAGGCCTTAGTCAGACGCCAACGTTCCTCCGTTCCTGAAGAAAACGAAACAAACAAAATATCAGTCAATCAATCAATCAATCAATCAATTAATTCAACAAGAAAGGCAAATGCTTACCCCCGCCCCTCCCTAGACCACCTTACCCCATAGAAGACTCCCACTTTTTTTCTGAGGTGTAAATCCTGTTGCACAACTTAGCGCAGTTTCATTTGTTCACCTAGTTATGAAAACGCAAGTCTGGTGTTAAGAGTGGCTGGCTATACTTCATGATTTATGAAGAACGCTTACTGGATCACAATTAAAATAAAGTAGAAAAAAACAACAGTAACAAGGTTAATTCAAGGAATGTTAAGTTATGTTCACACAAACCAACTTCTGTGAGATAACCTCGACGTTTAGTTATTTGTCCACGGACGGCCGTCTGGCTGTCCATACAGACGGACACATATGAATCCTAATACTCACCAATAATTACTCAGGTGAGTCAAAAGTTAAGATTGCGCTGCAGTAACGCACCAAACAAAATAATATTGATTGCCTTTTTTTTACATTTAGTCAAGTTTTGACTAAATGTTTTAACATAGAGGGGAAATCGAGACGAGGGTCGTGGTGTACCGTAAAATCCCCAGCATAAGCCCACCCCCCCTGTGCACAGATTTAGGGCAAAATTGGGGGATGGGCGTTTGCTAGGGATGAAGCCCTTTCTTTCTGTACAGGGAAGAAATTACACGATCGTCTTTGGAAATGAAACGTTAACTGAACTTGGATTTTGTCTTCAAAAGGCCCAATCTTTCTGAGAAAGAAAAACCCACAAACTTAGGAAAAAAAAGAGAAGAGAAACTCGAAAAAACATGAACGATGGGTGGGAGTGAGGAGAGGGGACAAAGAATAAGAAAAAAGGAAAGAAACACGAAAAGGTAAAGAAGGGGAAAAAGATGACTTTTAGAACAGTCTGCACAAATTCTGGTGAAAGTGAGCCTATAGTCTCTTTGAAAAAATCAGGGTGGGCGTTTGCTAGGTAGTTACCGCTGTGCACAACTTTTGGCCCAAAGTGGGGGGTGGGCGTTTGCTAGATGGTGGGCTTATGCTAGGGATTTTACGGTATGTGTGTGTGTGTGTGTGTGTGTGTGTGTGTGTGTGTGTGTGTGTGTGTGTGTGTGTGTGTGTGTGTGTGTGTGTGTGTCTGTCTGTCTGTCTGTCTGTCTGTCTGTCTGGGCGTGTGTGTGTGTAGAGCGATTTAGACCAAACTACTGGACCGATCTTTATGACATTTGACATGAGAGTTTCTGGGAATGATATCCCCGGACTTTTTTGTTTCTTTTCTTCGATAAATACCTTTGATGACGTCATATGCAGGTTTTTTGTAAAAGTTGAGGCGGCACTGTCACACCCTCATTTTTCAATCAAATTGATTGAAATTTTGGCCAAGCAATCTTCGACGAAGGCCGAACGTCGGTATTGCATTTCAGCTTGGTGGCATAAAAATTAATTGATGACTTTGGTCATTAAAAATCTAAAAATTGTAAAAAAAAATTTTTTGTATAAAACGATCCAAATTTACGTTCATCTTATTTTTCATCATTTTCTGATTCCAAAAACATATAAATATGTTATATTTGGATTAAAAACAAGCTCTGAAAATTAAAAATATAAAAATTATGATCAAAATTAAATTTTCGAAATCAATTTAAAAACACTTTCATCTTATTCCTTGTCGGTTCGTGATTCCAAAAACATATAGATATTATATGTTTGGATTAAAAACACGCTCAGAAAGTTAAAACGAAGAGAGGTACAGTAAACCGTGCTATGAAGCACAGCGCAACCGCTACCGCGCCAAACAGGCTCGTCACTTGCACTGCCTTTTGCACTTGCGGCGGACTACGTTCAATTTCATTCTGTGAGTTCCACAGCTTGACTAAATGTAGTAATTTCGCCTTACGCAACTTGTTTTCTTTTAATGCGAAGTCTTATACCTTGAAAAATATTCACGAAAAGTTCGGGGGTGATGAAAAAAGCGAGCTTCAGCGAGGATATTTACGACTTGCACCAAGGTTTGGGACAGTGATAATGGTGGCGGCCATTAAACGTATCAGCTATTCCATTTAGAGAGGTCCGGTTAACACAGCAGAGATTATCATTGGCAATAATTGTCATTGTAAATATAAAACACGGTTTTATCATTATATTACGTCACAAAATGTGCCAACTTGGTTCTGTTTGTGTTGAGTGAAACACACAATCATTCTTGGGTCTCAAAACGCGATGCCTAGCTTGGGCAGCTAAAAGTGAAAAGGATATTTTGATACTAACTACACACACACACACACACACACACACACACACACACACACACACACACACACACACACACACACACACACACACACACACACACCAGTGGTACCAGCCGTTCTGAACAACCACAACAAACTTCCCTTGGAGTGATATAGAGATATATAGTTTGCTTTCTTTGAAACCTATTAATCCACTGTCCACACTGAGGTTGTAAAACGCACTATATTTTAGTACTATAGTCACTTCTTACAGAAACTTAGTTACAAACCTGATACGCACAAGACAAGCTACCGGCACGGTTGGCCTAGTGGTAAGGCGTCCGCCTCGTGATCGGGAGGTCGTGGGTTCGAACCCCGGCCGGGTCATACCTAAGACTTTAAAATGGGCAATCTAGTGGTTGCTCCGCCTGTCGTCTGGCATCATGGGGTTAGTGCTAGGACTGGTTGGTCCGGTGTCAGAATAATGTGACTGGGTGAGACATGAAGCCTGTGCTGCGACTTCTGTCTTGTGTGTGGTGCACGTTATAATTATGTCAAAGCAGCACGTTTTACAGCCACTAAGCACAAACCCGATATGCACTAGACAGGCTTTACGGATGCGCAGTGATGCACTTTGTGCATTTACTAAACACAAACCTGATATGCACTACTGCCACTAGACAGGCTTTACGGCAGTGATGCACTTTTTGCATTTACTAAGCACAAACCCGATATATGCACAAAACAGGCTTTACGGCAGTGATGCACGTTTTGCATTTACTAAGCACAAACCCGATATGCACTAGACAGGCGTTACGGCAGTGATGCACATTTTGCATTTACTAAGCACAAACCCGATATATGCACTAGACAGGCTTTACGGCAGTGATGCACTTTTTGCATTTACTAAGCACAAACCTGATACGCACTAGACAGGCTTTACGGCAGTGATGCACGTTTTACAGCCACTAAGCACAAACCCGATATGCTCTAGACAGACTTTACGGCAGTGATGCACTTTTTGCATTTACTAAGCACAAACCCGATACGCACTAGACAGGCTCTGCTGCAGTGCGACATTTCTTGTTGTCACTTAGTACAAACTCTTACAGCCACTAAGCACAACCCCGATACGCATTAGACAGGCTTTGCTGCAGTCTTGCAGTCACTACGCATAAACCCGATTCGCACTTGACAGGCTTTGCTGCAGTCTTGCAGTCACTAAGCACAAACCCGATAAGCGCTAGACAGGCTTTGCTGCAGTCTTGCAGTCACTACGCATAAACCCGATTCGCACTTGACAGGCTTTGCTGCAGTGAGACATTTCTTGTTGTCAATAAGCGCACACCCGATTCGCACTAGACAGGCTTTGCTGCAGTGATGCAGTCACAAAGCACACACCCGTTACGCACTAGACAGGCTTTGCTGCAGTGATGCACGTCTTGCAGCAACTTAGTGCTAACCCGATACGTTCCTGATCTGATAAACAAAGGCAGGTAGGCGCTAGCTCTAAATACATACGACATGTGTAATAGAGTAAGTGAGAGAAATGCGGAACGATTCTCCTGGCACCTGAGAGAATAGCAAGCATTGAAATGAACAAGCGACTTTCGTCCGATACGTACCAGGATGAAGGACGCGATATTGTTCCAGCAGCTTGGTGGATTTGGCTTGACCGGGACGCTTGACGATGGCTCGACACATGATCGAACGCCCGTAGTCCCACTCGGTCACTTCTCGCACAAAGATACTCGTCCAGGGATGTCTGCATCGCTCGATTAGTTCCACCTCACTGTCCTCGTGGCCCTCTAGCTTCTTCCAATTGTCCGCTGTCCACGGGAAGTTCTTGTACCACCAGTCCCACGTTACCTATAGTAGGGATGGTCAAATCTCAAAATGTTAACTCGCCAACCGGGCGAGTAACTTAAAAAAAAAGTTACAAGCCCGCCAGAAATGTCGCTGGCCCAGTACATATCACAGTTGCTGCATCTGCATTGTTTATATGGCTTTGGAACTCGATATTACAACCAACAGTCTTGTGTTCGACCAGAATGTTCACGGGCCAGCCGGGCGAGTTGCCAGGCGGTTTCTACTAGCCTGGCGAATTTTTTTTACTCGCCCCTGGCAACCGGGTGGACGATTTGGCCATCCCTGTATAGCGTCAATCACCAGGGTCTGAGTGTTTGTAAAGGGTACCATCTTTCCCACAAACGCTATCATTTTCAACACCAAAACACACATGTTCAGGTCTGAGTAACTCTTAAGGGTACCCTTTTTCCCACAAACGCTATTATTTTCAACACCAAAACACACATGTTCAGGTCTGAGTAACTCTTAAGGGTACCCTTTTTCCCACAAACTCTTATCATTTTCAATACAAAAAGACACATGTTCAGGTCTGAGTAACTCTTAAGGGTACCCTCTTTCCCACAAACGCTATCATTTTCAACA
>NC_090257.1:31835688-31852435 GCF_037325665.1 Littorina saxatilis | reverse complement strand
ATCACACGGGGGATAACCGGTCAAATGCCGAACAGAAGCCGAATGCCGCTCATGACACGTGTGAAGGCAAGTTTTGTCTGTTTTCTAGGTATTGTTTGATTTATGTCGGGATTTAAGGTAAGCTACTGATTCAGCGATGACTAAATGTGTTTCTCGATGCATAAAAAGTCAGGGAGCGATTGATATTTGCCCGTAAATATCCTTCAAAGCTGAAAATGTCCGCGATCGAGCACCGGAAATGGCTGCTCGATGGGTTTTGCAAGTAGAAATGTGCTTTATTTCACCAAATCAGCTCGTATTTGGTATGGGTACGGGATTCTAGAGGACGAAGGAGTCATAAGAGGTGCAAAGAAGTGCTATTTGGGAGTAGAATAAATCTTCCGAGACAGTAGACAAGAGAAGGTCATATTTGAGAGAGGAGCGCGTAGGCCGATTGTCTTTCCGACAAGCGAATGATACAGCAGATTAATCATTCGTTTTGACCAGAAACCTAGTCTCTAGTTTTTATGAATGAGTTTTTTAATTAAAACAATCACGAGAACTCTCTCGCTTAGCCTAATGGCTGTTCGATGGGTTTCGCAAGTAGAAATGTGCTTTATTTCACCAAATCAGCTCGTATTTGACATCGGTTTGGTATATATATATTTTTTTTTTCTAATCCTACCGCGAACTGGATAGCAGACGCGGCACGACTGTTGCACCACACTTTGAAGTAATCCCACACTTTGAAGTAAATTACTTCAAAGTGTGGGGATGTGCCCCACACTTTGAAGTAAACCCATTTTTTACTTCAAAGTGTGGGGGGATCTTCCCACACGTTGAAGTAAACTCAGTTTTTACTTCAAAGTGTGGGGGGATCTTCCCACACTTTGAAGTAACTTACTTCAAAGCGTGGGACTTTTGCATTGCCTGTTTGAGCCTGATGATTTTGTCAAAAAAATGGCAGTCTTTTGGATGAGTGAACAGAAAAAGTGAGCGAGCCAAGAAACATAGTGATGTTTGTTATCAGGCTTTAAAGGCATATGTACGCGCTCCCGTGTTTACAAAGTGTAGTTTGCCCATAATCGATGTCAAACGCACCATAAGACCATGTAATGACGATATGTCGCCATGCGCGGACCATATTCATGCATTACAGCTTGTTCTAGCCTCTGAAAAAGTGAGGATGTCAACAAAGACGCGGAGTTATTTCCCTTGCGTCAACGCTACCTCTGTTGGCAAATCTATAAATAGGACGATCTAGATCAAAATAAAAATTCAAATATCTCAACATTTAAGGGGTCCTAGACCACAATATCTTGCAGGGAACTTAATTTAGCATGTCTCCAGCTGTGGGTAAAGCAATTAGCGTGTATAGTCATCGAGTACATATGGCTTTAAGCAATGTCCCATTGTTGAGTGTGACGAAAACTCGTGGTGACGATTTTAAAACATGTTGGGTCACGCATGGTCCAATCTTACATGGTCCAACCTTACATGGTCCAACATTACATGGTCCAACCTTACATGGTCCAATCTTACATGGTCCATATATATTATTGGACCATGTAAGATTGGACCATGTAAGATTGGACCATGTAAGATTGGACCATGTAAGGTTGGACCATGTAAGGTTGCACCATGTAAGGTTGGACCATGTAAGGTTGGACCATGTAATATTGGACCATGTAAGATTGGACCATGTAAGGTTGGACCATGTAAGATTGGACCATGTAAGGTTGGACATGGTAAGGTTAGACCATGTAAGGTTGGACCATGTAAGGTTGTCCATGTAAGGTTGGACCATGCAAGGTTGGACCATGCAAGGTTGGACCATGCAAGGTTGGACCATGTAAGATTGGACCATGTAAGGTTGGACCATGTAAGATTGGACCATGTAAGATTGGACCATGCAAGGTTGGACCATGCAAGGTTGGACCATGTAAGATTGGACCATGTAAGGTTGGACCATGTAAGATTGGACCATGTAAGATTGGACCATGCACGATTGGACCATGTAAGGTTGGACCATGTAAGATTGGACCATGTAAGGTTGGACCATGTAAGGTTGGACCATGTAAGGTTGGACCATGTAAGGTTGGACCATGCGTGACCCAACATGTTTTAAAATCGTCACCACGAGTTTTCGTCATACTCAACAATGGGACATTGCTTAAAGGCATATGTACGCGCTCCCGTGTTTACAAAGTGTAGTTTGCCCATAATCGATGTCAAACGCACCATAAGACCATATAATGACGATATGTCACCATGCGCGGACCATAATACATGCATTACAGCTTGTTCTAGCCTCTGAAAAAGTGAGGATGTCAACAAAGCCGCGGTGTTAGCTCCCTTGCATCAACGTTACATGTGTTGCCAAATCTATAAATAGGACGATCCAGATCAAAATGAAAATTAACATATCTCAACATTGAAGGGGTCCTAGACCACAATATTTTGCAGGGAACTTAATTTAGCATGTCTCCAGCTGTTGGTAAAGCAATTAGCGTGTATAGTCATCGAGTACATATGCCTTTAAAGCCTGATAACAAACATCCCTATGTTTCTTGGCTCGCTCACTTTTTCTGTTCACTCATCCAAAAGACTTTGCCATTTTTTTTGACAAAATCATCAGGCTCAAACAGGCGATGCAAAAGTCCCACGCTTTGAAGTAAGTTACTTCAAAGTGTGGGAAGATCCCCCCACACTTTGAAGTAAAAACTGAGTTTACTTCAAAGTGTGGGAAGATCCCCCCACACTTTGAAGTAAAAAATGGGTTTACTTCAAAGTGTGGGGCACATCCCCACACTTTGAAGTAATTTACTTCAAAGTGTGGGATTACTTCAATCAATCAATCAATGAGGCTTATATCGCGCATATTCCGTGGGTACAGTTCTAGGCGCTCTGCAGTGATGCCGTGTGAGATGAAATTGTATACGGCCAGTAATTGCAGCCATTTCGGCGCATATTTACCTTTCACGGCCTATTATTCCAAGTCACACGGGTATAGGTAGACAATTATTAACTGTGCCTAAGCAATTTTTGCCAGGAAAGACCCTTTTGTCAATCGTGGGATCTTTAACGTGCACACCCAATGTAGTGTACACGGGGGGGGGGGGGGGGGGGGGGGGGAGTTCGGACACCGAAGAGAGTCTGCACACAAATTTGACTCTGAAATAAATTTCCGCCGAACCTGGGATCGAACTCACGCTGACAGCGGCCAACTGAATACAAATCCAGCGCGCTACCAACTGAGCTATATCCCCTTCAAAGTGTGGTGCAACAGTCGTGCCGCGTCTGCTATCCAGTTCGCGGTAGGATTAGAAAATATATATATATATATACCAAACCGATGTCAAATACGAGCTGATTTGGTGAAATAAAGCACATTTCTACTTGCGAAACCCATCGAACAGCCATTAGGCTAAGCGAGAGAGTTCTCGTGATTGTTTTAATTAAAAAACTCATTCATAAAAACTAGAGACTAGGTTTCTGGTCAAAACGAATGATTAATCTGCTGTATCATTCGCTTGTCGGAAAGACAATCGGCCTACGCGCTCCTCTCTCAAATATGACCTTCTCTTGTCTACTGTCTCGGAAGATTTATTCTACTCCCAAATAGCACTTCTTAGCACCTCTTATGACTCCTTCGTCCTCTAGAATCCCGTACCCACACCAAATACGAGCTGATTTGGTGAAATAAAGCACATTTCTACTTGCAAAACCCATCGAACAGCCATTTCCGGTGCTCGATCGCGGACATTTTCAGCTTTGAAGGATATTTACGGGCAAATATCAATCGCTCCCTGACTTTTTATGCATCGAGAAACAAATTTAGTCATCGCTGAATCAGTAGCTTACCTTAAATCCCGACATAAATCAAACAATACCTAGAAAACAGACAAAACTTGCCTTCACACGTGTCATGAGCGGCATTCGGCTTCTGTTCGGCATTTGACCGGTTATCCCCCGTGCTAATGCACACTCGCTATAAGGAGCAATCGGAATGTAAGAAATGCAGCACATTTTGCTGCGTCTTTTGCCACCAAATGCACACCTGCCATAAGGAGCAATCGGAAAATGATTAATGCAGCAAACCTTTGCTGCGTCTTTTGACCTGGGTAAACATAATGCCACCTGTTGCACACCTGCCATAAGAAGCAATCGGGAAATGCAGCACACGATTTCTGTGTCTTCTGTCCTGAGTGCTTCCTTCCTTGCACAATGTACCTATCTTAGCATAGGCTAATTAAGCTTGTATATATATATATTCTGAAATCAACAAAACACAATAATTATTACAACAAACGGAAGAAGGTCGTTAACTAAAAGAGAAGAGGAAGCCAAAATATTATATCTAACAGCACTTCACATTTTCCACTCAAACACAGTGCAAGTTGTCAGTTTGTTTTCATCGTCGCCAGCATTTACCCTTCTTACCATTTTCCTGTTTTTCCTGCTCCTTCTTTCCTCCTTCTCTTCAACATTACGGTCCTCGTCATTGTCTTCGTCTTCGTCAACCGCCTCCTCCGCCTCCTCCTCTTCCTTCTCCTCTTCATTCTTGTCCTCCTCCTTCTCCTCTTCTTCCTCCTCCTCCCTCCTCCTCCTCCCCCTCCTCTTCCTCCTATTCCCTCCCCATCCTCCTCCTCCTCCTCCTCATTATCTTTTTCACCTCTTCCTCCTCCTCTTCCTCCTCCCCCTTATCATCCTCCTCACCACCATCATCATCATTCTTCTCCTCCTCTTCCTCCTCCTCCTCCTCCCCCTCCTCCTCCTCCTCCTCCCCCTCCTCATCCTCCTCCTCCTCATCATCATCATCATCATCATCATTATGACGATTATTATTGCTTACCAAGACAACTTGTAATATGCCAACTCTGTTGGTATGGACTAACTTGTGAGACTTCTGACGCACCTTTGTGACGTCAACACGCTTATGTCGTCATCGTCTGTCTTCCATTATGAGAACACATAATAAGTGTAAACAGCGTGGCATTTGAGCTTTTCGGTGATACAACGTTGGAATGGAAAAAGTCAAATCATCCCAAGAACTAGTTAAGAAAAAGATGCTCTTGCTTACCATGTTGCAAACCGTCTTTTGCCTCATGCTGTGCTGTGGTAAGCTTTTATGGAACTATTTACAGAAAGGACTGTGTGTGAGTGTACAGGTGTGTGTGTGTGTGTGTGTGTGTGTGTGTGTGTGTGTGTGTGTGTGTGTGTGTGTGTGTGCGTGTGTGTGCGTCAGCCCTGAACGTGGAGAGTATTTTAATTTTACTCGCCATGGCGATTAGAAACATGTAACTGGCGGGTAGAAATGTTCATTTACTCGCCAAATGCGAGTAAAGTTGCTGAAACAAATGGTTGATTTGGCGAGTAAAATTTGCTCTCTGGCTAGTACATTTGTACGCACCATTTGTTGGGCTTTCAGGGCTGTGCGTGCGTGCGTTCGTGCGTTCGTTCTTGCATGCGTTCGTGCGTCCATGCGTGCGTTCGTGCGTCCATGCGTGCTTGCGTGTCTTGGACATCAAAGAACTAGGAGACAAGGCCGCTGACAAACAGTGGGCCTGGGATACAATGGGTTTGGGTCACAACAGACACGGGGACGCATGACAGTTGCGCACAAGGGGATTTGGATGCAAAGGAGGTTATTTAACGATACGATTGGAACATCATGGTTCAAGCAGGGAACTGCGATACAACAAGTCAGGAAAAATATGGACCAAGGAAACAAAGACCGGCACGGTTGGCCTAGTGGTAAGGCGTCCACCTCGTGATCGTGAGGTCGTGGGTTCGATACCCAAGACTTTAAAATTGGCAATCTAGTGGCTGCTCCGCCTGGCGTCTGGCATTATGGGGTTAGTACTAGGACTGGTTGGTCCGGTGTCAGAATAATGTGACTGGGTGAGACATGAAGCCTGTGCTGCGACTTCTGTCTTGTGTGTGGCGCACGTTAAATGTCAAAGCACCACCGCCCTGATATGGCCCTTCGTGGTCGGCTGGGCGTTAAGCAAACAAACAAACCAAAAAAGGAAACAAAAGTTTCAGAACTTTCTAATACATTAAAGGGTTAGAATATGAGACACACTGGAGGTAGGACACAATGAAGCTTTGACACATGTGAGCTGGGACACATTTCGGTTAGAATATAATGGGCCAGCACACAATGGGAATTGGGTACGGTGTTTCTTGAACAAATTTGTAACTATCACTGCCTACATTTGTCCTTCAAATAATTAGGCTTCTTTCGTTTTAGCGAATGAACGCAAATTGCATTACCTGATTCTGTGATATCTTAATGTGATTGTTCTTCTTTTACCGTAACACTATCAGGTCCATGTGATATGTCAGCAGATATATTGCAATATTCTGATTGTGATACATATTGAGATTAATGAATAATGAGCTCATTAAAATACGGTATTGTTATGTTATACGTTATACTATACTATTTATTGACACCACACTGAGTTAGGGTTAGTTGCAATATGTGCGCCTGTTGATACAACAACCTATGTGTTTTATGTGCTTCTCATGAATGTCCTTGTAATTCTTATTTTGATGTGTATTTCTATAATCGATGACAGGCAAGTTAGACGTGTCGCAGACACTTATCAATTTTAATGTATTAATTGTAATGACAATAAGGTGTTGTTATTGTTATTGTTATTGTTATTATGTTAAACAAAATTAGGCAGAGCGCTGTTTAGATGTATACTAACCAAAAGGAAGTAGGCGCTCTAAATGCATACAAGTGTAATGGAGTAAGCGAGAGTTATTCGGAACCAGTCTCCTGGCACCTGAGAGAATACCAAGCATTGAAATAAACAAGCGACTTTCATCTTCAACACACACAAAAAATGATCGCCGCAAGCTCATAATTATGTTCATCATTGAAGGCACTCGTGTTTGCATGTTCAACCGATCACACAGTTGTCTTCTCCAATATTGTTTGTAATTTCAATCGATCACAAAAGTTGTCTTGCCCAATCTTGTTTGTTTTTTCAAACGATCACAAAATTGTCTTGCCCAATAGTGTTTGTATTTTCAACCGATCACAAAATTGTCTTGCCCAATAATGTTTGTATTTTCAACCGATCACAAAATTGTCTTGCTCAATATATTGTTTGTTGGGCCTATTTTCAACCGATCACAAAATGTTCTTGCCGAATATTGTTTGTTTTTTGAACCGATCACAATTGTCTTGCCCAATTTTGTTTGTATTTTCAACCGATCTCACAATTGTCTTGCCCAATATTGTTTGTAGGGCCTATTTTCAACCGATCACAAAATTGTCTTGCCCAATATGTGTTTGTATTTTCAACCGATCAAAACATTGTCTCGCCCAATACTGTATGTAGGGCTTATTTTCAACCGATCACAACATTGTCTTGCCCAATATTAACAATAAAAATAACAATAACAATAACAATCACAACACTTTATTGTACATTAAAATGAATACATTAAAACGGAAAATTGCCCACGACACCTCTAACCTGCCTGTAAACGATGATAAAATACACACCGAAATAGAATTACAAGAACAAGAACATTTAATCTTGCCCAATCTTGTGACTGACAGATGCAGCAATAGAGATTCATGGGGCGCTGCGAGAGATCCGACCCAGCGAGGTGTCTGTCCACTGTTACTTTGCAACGGGCACCCTGGAGGGACTCGAGATCATACACACCAGGGAACTCTTCCTGCACCGAGTCTTCGGACGGTCCCAAACACAGAGGATGAGCTTCACCTCTACTCGCCTGCAAGGCGGCAATGCCAGCAGGAACTTGCTTCCCTTAGGAGGCACAACAAAGATCAGTGGCAATCTGAAAAAAGGTTTGCCTTGTGTGTGTGGGGATGTCGTGGGCACGCACGCACGCACGCACATACACACACACGCACGCGCGCCTGCACACACACACACACACACACACACACACAATCACACACACACACTCACACACACACACACACACACACACACACACTCGCACACATACACACACACACACACACTCACACACACAAATCCCCCCCACCCCGACAAGCCCCCCCCCCCTCCCACACAAACACAAGATGGTATACACCAGAAGGTCTTGTCTACTGTTTCAACAGGAGTGATCTTCACCTTGACAAAGGCTCGTTGTCAAGACGCCGGCGATTACACGTGCCTCTTGGACTTCAGGGCCTTGGGTGGAGGGTCGATCCAGAACCGGTTCACATCCGACAAGGAACGCCTCGACTGTACGTGTGCATTATGTCCTTACATTTGGATTTTGAACTACCCCCCCCCCTCCCCCCTTTACATTGAACACACGCATGTACACCTAACCCTCAGGAAATCGACACAAAATCAGAAGAGCTTAAACTGGACAAGTTGTGCATGTCAGTGAAAAGAATAACCAATGCATGTCCTTTTTAGTCACATAAATGGCCTCTTCACAAAGATATGTACATCAACGCATCGACTAAAACTAGGTTTGTGTTTTGCGATTGATTTTTTTTTTGACTCACATGCGAAGCAAAAGTGAGTCTATGTACTCACCCGAGTCGTCCGTCCGTCCGTCCGTCCGTCCGTCCGTCCGGACGTCCGTCCGGAAAACTTTAACGTTGGATATTTCTTGGACACTATTCAGTTTATCAGTACCAAATTTGGCAAGATGGTGTATGATGACAAGGCCCCAAAAAACATACATAGCATCTTGACCTTGCTTTAAGGTCAAGGTCGCAGGGGCCATAAATGTTGTCTAAATATTGTTCACATTTTTCCAATATTCTCTGAAGTTTTTGAGATTGAATACCTCACCTATATATGATATATAGGGCAAAGTAAGCCCCATCTTTTGATACCAGTTTGGTTTACCTTGCTTCAAGGTCAAGGTCACAGGAGCTCTTCAAAGTTGGATTGTATACATATTTTGAAGTGACCTTGACCCTGAACTATGGAAGATAACTGTTTCAAACTTAAAAATTATGTGGGGCACATGTTATGCTTTTATCATGAGACACATTTGGTCACATATGATTAAGGTCAAGGTCACTTTGACCCTTATGAAATGTGACCAAAATAAGGTAGTGAACCACTAAAAGTGACCATATCTCATGGTAGAAAGAGCCAATAAGCACCATTGTACTTCCTATGTCTTGAATTAACAGCTTTGTGTTGCATGACCTTGGATGACCTTGACTTTGGGTCAAGGTCACATGTATTTTGGTAGGAAAAATGTGTAAAGCAGTTCTTAGTGTATGATGTCATTGCTAGGTTTAGTTATTTGACCTTGACCCTGAAGGGCAAGGTCATGTCAAGGTCAATCATGTGAGTCGTATGGGCTTTGCCCTTCTTGTTGTTGTTGTTGTACATGTTTTTGACGGGTGGTATTGAACAATAATACCTGATTTAAATTCCAAACCACAGTTTGTGAAAAAGAACATCCTTTTACTATAAAATAATGACGTTTATCCTACATACGTGAGAGAGACACCCGTGAGATAATAATCGTTGAAATCACACGTGTGTATATCATGTAAATGAGGTCATGTCAAGCAAGTCTGGCAGGAACCTGTTTTTCCACTGCTTATGGTGCCAAAGTCACCGAGACAAACGTCATTATATAGAAAAAAAAATTTGCGCTCGCTAATTACCCTCAATTAGAATCTTTAGAACTAACACGTCACGCCACACTTTGAGAGTGACGTTTCTTTGCTTTGACGTAATAGATTGCACGAGGCTTTAGAAGAGATCGAGGTTCCAAAACAAGCGTCTTCAATTTAGCTGCCTCGACTGCAGGACATTTTCAGTAAAATACACGTAAGTACAGTATGTAGGATAAACAGAATACTACATGGCTTGCTGTTTCGTACCAGATTTACACTCGTTGCTTTTTCAAATAGTGAACAGCTCGCTTTCGCTCGCAGTTCAATATTTTAAAAAACAACTCGTGTAAATATGGTACGACACAGCAAGCCATGTAGTATTCTCTATTTGTTTTGTAGGCCTTGAATGTATAATTTTTGAACACGCGCGCTTTGTGTGTGTGTGTGTGTGTGTGTGTGTGTGTGTGTGTGTGTGTGTGTGTGTGTGTGTGTGTGTGTGTGGGTGTGGCTGTTTCAGTGTTTCCTGACATCTTACGGTTTTCAGCCCTACCTAGACAATTTCACTTTGACGAATCGGAAGAGCCGGAGAACCTCAAAGTCACATGTGCCACTTTTACCACTGTTGAGGTAATCTGCACCAAGTAAACGTAATCTTAGTAAAGTTATTGATGTAATCGCGATACATTTCGCCCAAAGATCGCATATCTTTGTGTCAGAAATTAGGTGCAGTGCGTTCTGCAGGCTGTGAGTAGTAACACTACTTCATCATCGTCATCGTCGTCGTCGTCGTCATCATCATCATCATCACCATCATCATCATCACCATCATCACCATCACCATCATCAACATCATCATCATCACCATCAACATCATCAACATCATCATCATCACCATCACCATCATCAACATCTTCATCATCATCATCATCATCATCATCATCATCATCATCATCATCACCATCAGCAGCAGCAGCAGTAAATTCTCGAAACTAGGAAATTTGCGAAATCCCTGAACATTTCAGCACATTTGTGAATTTCCTGTTTCACTCAGGGATTTCACAAATTTCCTAAAAATTCTAGGAAATTTGCGATTTTCCTGAAATGAGCATGCCATTTTTTCACAAATTTACTGAACAATGAAAAACGTTTCAGTAAATTTGTAAAATTCTTTAAAAAAAAAAAGAAAAAAGAGAGAGTCCGTTTTCTTTATTTTACATTTGTGATTTTGATAGATTTGCTGTTGGAAGAAAAAAAAATTGATTTGAGCATGATTTGAACCGAACATCTTCAGTTTTTGGGTCCGACACACTACCAACCCGCCACGCCAGCCACATGAATGGAAAGTGAAAAGAAATCATAAGAAGTTTGTGGTGTTGGGATCACGAAAACTCAGGTAAAAACAGCTCACACCTGAACTACCAAGTCTGACAAACCATAAGCCTTTGCAGTTCAGTCCGCGTTTGGTTCATATTGCTGATAGGCAGCTCAACAGGATGGCAGGCAATGCAGATGTTGAACTGAAGTTCACCATAGAACTGTTCAGACAACGTGAGGAAAATAAAACAGTGTGGTCATGTTGAAAAGCTCATTAAGAAGAGGAGTTGTTCTGATAAAAAAACCTGTCTACTATGTCACCATCGAGGAAACTTTTGACGTCATCAACCGCGCTCATAACCAAAGAAGATGTCTCTCTTAACAAGGCTGTGTCGTTGCGGTCAGCCGTGATAGAACAGTCAGCATCAGGCGGGCAAGGTTTTGTGAAATGCAGCTGTGCAGGGTCGAAAAAATTGTAAAACAAATCGATGCAAGTGCTACAAAGCACAAGCAATGTGCATCTCAAGATGTCACAGCAGCCATCCTGCACTAATAAATAAGACGCACCATGAAGACATTTTTAAGCGTCTTTTCATTGCCATATGACCCGGTTTAAACACGGTTTTATTCAATTAAACATGAGACAATAATAAAACGAGAAATAATAGGGACATGAACTCAAGCGAATGCTTATATTACATACCATATGTCTGTGCTGTACATGCCCTGTGTGTTTTGTTTTTATCCTGTGTCATAATGGTATGTTAATATTTTCAAGCAAAAATGACAATATGTGACCCTCCACCACGGAATGAGTCGCATGTCACCTTTGCACGATTTTCATATTTGTACATTTTCATAAAGAGTTTGTTATGCTCTATCCAGTGGTGAAACCCGTTTTAGAAAAGAGTTTCCGTCGAACGCAGAAGAAGAAGAAGAAGAAAAGAGTTTGAGTTATAAGCCTGTGACTAGGGGTGACCCTCACACTGTTACCAGACACTCCCCGGACTTATATTAAGCCTAGCGCAGAACCGCGACTCATTTCGTGGTGGAGGGTCACATATAAGAGACATACAGAGTAAAGGAGAGAGAGAGAGATGAGTGTCATAGTGTACCTCGTAATGTACTCCTTTAGATTTTATGTTAACAATTATATGAAACATGACAGTATAGGAGAAAGATGTGAGTGTCACAATGTACCTTTTAATGTACTAGTTCCGATTTTATATTAAACATTTTAAGAAACATGACATTATAAGAGAGAGAGAGAGAGAACCCAGCCAGCAAGACATTAGCGGCCGATAATCGGCCGAACACCCTTCAAAAAGTCGGGCCGGTGACGTCAAAACATACGACGCGGGTGTTGGCCCGACTAACTTTTGCAAAGAGGCAACGATGCGGCCGATAGGCGGCCGAACACCTGCACTATGGCGGCACGCATCCGGTCCGATGTTAATCGGCCCGATGACTTGTTTGACCTGCGGTCCGACACCTTATGCCGACATCGGGAAGATATCGATTTCAGCGGGAAGACATCGGGACGATGTCGGCATAAGGTGTCGGGCCGCAGGTCCAACAAGCCATCGGGCCGATTAACATCGGACCGGATGCGTGCCGCCATAGTACAGGTGTTCGGCCGCCTGTCGGCCGCCTCGTTGCATCTTTGCAAAAGTTAGTCGGGCCAACACCCGCGTCGTATCTTTTGACGTCACCTGCCCGACTTTTTGAAGGGTGTTCGGCCGACTATCGGCCGCTAATGTCTTGCTGGCTGGGTGCAGCTACCGATACAGCAGTATGTACCACCACCACCCCCCCCCCCCCCCCAAGTGTAACAGTGCAAAATTCACTTACAGCTACAGCTACAGCAGTATAACCCCCCCTCCCCCCAGTGTTACAGTTGCAAACAAACCTACAGATACAGCAGTGTGTACAACCCCCCCCCCCCCCCCCCCCAGTGTAACAGTGCAAAACAAATCACCAGCTAGAGATACAGCAGTATGTAGAACCCCCCGCCCCTACCGCGTACCGCCCTCACTGTAACAGTACAAAACACACCTACAGCTACAGATACAGCCGTATACACCCCCCCCCCCCCTCAGTATTACAGTATAAAACACACCTACAGCAACAGATTCAGCAGTATATACAACCCCCCAAGTGTAACAGTGCAAAAATTACTTACAGCTACAGCTACAGCAGTATGTACACCTCCCCTCCCCCTTAGTAACAGTGCAAAACACACCTACAGCTACAGCAGTATGTACAACCCCCCACCCCCCCCCCCCCCACCACTGTAACAGTACAAAACTCATTTACAGCTGCAGATTCAGAATTATGTACATCCCCCTCCCCCCGCTGCCACCACTGTAACAGTACCAAACATACAACACTCCACCCCCTTCCCTCGTGTAGAGCGCAAAACACACCTAGAGCTACAGATACAGCAGTATACAACCCCAATCCCCCCCCCCCCCCCCCCCCTGTGTGCAAAACACACCAACAGCTACAAAAACAGCAGTATGTTCACCCCCCCCTCCCCCTACTGTAACAGTACATAACACACCTACAGCTTCAGCTAGTTACATCTATGCTTGGCGCTGGTGGACAATATTCACTTTTTTTGGCAAAAACCGCCAGTTTTGGCCAAAAAAGACAAAGATTTGGCCAAAACAACCCACACATTTGGCCAAATAAAATAGATTTGGCTATAACTTTTTTTGGGCCAAAACTTTCTATGTAAAAGTTTTGGCCAAAACTGTTTATGTTAGCTAAAACGGGAGATTTGGCCAAACTTCTGCCACAAAAAGATTTGGCCAAAAAAAGATTTGGCCAAACAAAAAAGATTTGGCCAAATCTTCACTTTTTGGCCAAATCTTTTTTGTTTGGCCAAATCTTTTTTTGGCAAAATCTTTTGTATTTGCTGGCGCTGGTGGACAATATTCACTTTTTTGGCCAAATCTCTTTTTGGCCAAAACTTTGCTTTTTTGGCCAAAACTTTGCTTTTTTGGCCAATACCGCCAGTTTTGGCCAAAAAAGTGTGTTTTTGGCAAAATAAGTGAATATTGTCCACCAGCGCCAAGCAGCTTGGCGCTGGTGAACAATATTCACTTTTTTGGCCAAAAACGCACTTTTTTGGCCAAAATTGGCGGTTTTGGCCAAAACTGGCGGTTTTGGCCAAAACTGCCGGGTTTTGGCCAAAACTGGCGTTTTTGGCCGAAACTATACTTTTTTGGCCAAAACTTTGCTTTTTTGGCCAATACCGCCAGTTTTGGCCAAAAAAGTGTGTTTTTGGCAAAATAAGTGAATATTGTCCACCAGCGCCAAGCAGCTTGGCGCTGGTGAACAATATTCACTTTTTTGGCCAAAAACGCACTTTTTTGGCCAAAACTGGCGGTTTTGGCCAAATCTGGCGGTTTTGGCCAAAACTGGCGTTTTTGGCCGAAACTATACTTTTTTGGCCAAAACTTTGCTTTTTTGGCCAAAAATGTACGTTTTTGGCCAAAAAAGTGTGTTTTTGGCAAAAAAAGTGAATATTGTCCACCAGCGCCAAGCAGCTTGGCGCTGGTGGACAATATTCACTATTTTGGCCAAAAACACACTTTTTTTGCCAAAACTGGTGGTTTTGGCCAAAACTGGCGTTTTTGGCCAAAACTGGCGTTTTTGGCCAAAACTATACTTTTTTGGCCAAAACTTTGCTTTTTTGGCCAAAACCGCCAGTTTTGGCCAAAAAAGTGTGTTTTGGCCAAAAAAAGTGAATATTGTCCACCAGCGCCAAGCTGCTTGGCGCTGGTGAACAATATTCACTTTTTTGGCCAAAAACGCACTTTTTTGGCCAAAACTGGCGTTTTTGGCCAAAACTATACTTTTTTGGCCAAAACTTTGCTTTTTTGGCCAAAACTGGTGGTTTTGGCCAAAACTGGCGTTTTTGGCCAAAACTATACTTTTTTGGCCAAAACTTTGCTTTTTTGGCCAAAAACGCCAGTTTTGGCCAAAAAAGTGTGTTTTGGGCAAAAAAAGTGAATATTGTCCACCAGCGCCAAGCAGCTTGGCGCTGGTGGACAATTTTCACTTTTTTGGCCAAAACTATAATTTTTGGCCAAAACTGGCGGTTTTGGCCAAAACTGGCGTTTTTGGCCAAAAGTATACTTTTTTGGCCAAAACTTTGCTTTTTTGGCCAAAACTGGCGTTTTTGGCCAAAAAAATGAATATTGTCTATCAGCGCCAAGGGGTACTCAAAGATTTGGCCAAAAAATGAAGTTTTGGCCAAAACTATTTTTTGGCCAAAACTTTCAATGCAAAAGTTTTGGCCAAAAAAAGATTTGGCCAAATCTAAAACATTTGGCCAAAAAAGTGAAGATTTGGCCAAATGTTTTAGATTTGGCCAAATATTTTTTTGGCCAAAACTTTGCACTTAAAAGTTTTGGCCAAAACATGTTTTTGGCCAAAAACACACTTTTTGGCCAATAATGTACGTTTTTGGCCAAAAAAGTGTGTTTTTGGCCAAAAAAGTTAATATTGTCCACCAGCGCCAAGCATATACATCAGTATGCACCCCCCCCCCCCCCCCCCCCCAAGTGTAACAGTACAAAACACACCTACAGCTACAGATTCAGCAGTATGTACAACCCCCTCCCCCCCCCCCCCCCCCCCCCCCAGTGTCACTGTGCAGAACACACATACAGCTACAGATTCAGCAGTTAGTATGTACACCCCCCCCCCCCCCCCCAAGTGTGTAACAGTGCAAAACACACCACCAGCTACAGATAGATCAGTATGTACACCCCCCCCCCCCCCCACCCCAAGTGTTACAATGCAATACACGTCACACCTACAGCTACAGATACATCAGTATGTACACCCCCCCCCCCCCAAGTGTAACAGTGCAAACCACACTTACAGCTACAGATTCAGCAGTATGTACTCCACCCCCCCCCCCCCCCCCAGTGTAACAGTGCAAAAATCACCAACTACTGCAGTATGTACCCCCCCTCCCCCTACAGCTACAGAAGTATGTTACCCCCCCCCCCCTGTAACAGGACAATACACACCTACATCTACAGCAGTATGTACACACACCCCCCCCCCCCCCACTGTAACAAGACAAAACACACCTACATCTATATTTACAGCAGTGTGTACAACACCCCCCTCCCCCACTGTAACAGGACAAAACACACCTACATCTACATATACAGAATAAGATACAGCAGTATGTACTCCCCCCCCCCCCCTCCTCACTGTAACAGCAAAACTAACATTGAGAGCCAAAAAAAACCGAAATCACTTACTCGCTCCATCCGTCGCGGTTGTCCTCGAGTTGACGTCTGAATCTGATTGTCATTGCCAAGAGCCTGACTCACTGGCTACACAACTATTCTCACCGCCACCACGTGGCACTGGGACCAGCACTCAGATTGAGATCCCGAGGCGACATTCGTCTCGGATAACATATCATCAATGTGCTGTCCAACATTCCCAAAAATGTCTCTTCTTTCGATATTAACTTGAACTAAGAAAACAAATAAAATTCGCTCACGCGGGAAAGCAGCAGCCATTTGCACACTCAATCTTGTTTACCGTAAGGAAAGCTATTTGAATATTTCAAGTAAATGATGGCGTATTTTTAAAATGTAAAACTCATGATTTGAGCTCATGCTGTATTTGATTGCAAATATGCAAATAAAACTTACAATTAATTATCCTACTCCTATGTGAAAAAGTCAACAAATATGAATAATTTAGTTTCGCATTTGCATGGTCAGTCTCATAATGTCACGCCGTTGCTGGACCGACGCTTGAACAGGGGACGTAACAAATGTTAAAATAATGATCATCAATTTGTTATCTCCCGTAACT
>NC_090257.1:31765688-31830688 GCF_037325665.1 Littorina saxatilis | reverse complement strand
GTTACTTTCGGACATTAAACTCCATCGATTCTTTTTAGCTGCTAGATACAATAACTTCGCAAATTCTGACTCAAATGCAACACACTGCTTTTATTTCCTCGAACACGAAACTATCGTTTTCATCCAAAATGGCGGCCATTCAAAGCACCAAGACCGGCGAAAATCGAATCTGTAAACAAGTTGGTCTGCGGACATGAGGCCTTCGAAAATAACCGGGTATTTACTGGGCGAGGTTTTCGGTAAATTCTGGTTCTAATTACGATTGTTGCACATTCTACTAAGAGTTGCATGCTTAGACTGTATGAAATACGCTGATTAAAACCGATAAAGTGATGCAGACCATGAAAAATCGAAAATTTCCCGAGGACACCAAAATGTCCAAAATTTTTCGGGGCCGTTTCTGGTGTATGTTTAAAACATTTTATTTTTTATTTAACATTCACAACAACAACAGGCTTCAAAACATTAAAAAAAGCATTCATCAAACTCCCTTTTTCAAAGCACAATACATGTAAACATGTTGGGGTAATCCAGTTAATTACACTTGCTTTCCAAAAATACATGGGTCCGAAATGGCACCTTTTGGCAAAGGCTCATATATATATATATATCCCATGAGCTGCTTCTTTGTCTCTGTAATGCTACTATGGGTATATATGTTGTATTTTTCGGCTTCAATAAATACATAATGGGCTCAAAAAAATATATCATAGTACCGATTCCGGTTTGGCCGAGGAACTATACTTCTGCCTACACTTGACACTGCACCGAACATGTTTCAGTGGATTGATGAAGAGCATTGCTCACATGGCTAAACAAAAGAAAACACAACATTCACAGAGGACAAAACCATGATACGTATCTGTGGTATGCGATACAGTAAACAAGCGTTTATCTTTACACTTTGGGTGCAGGTCGAGTAAAAAAAGAACAAAAGCGAAGAATCAACTGATAGTGACAGCAAACGAACCTCGCTGTTCATTTGAGGTGAAGCTAGAGTAACCTCCCTTCCTCCGTGTGTTCCAACAAGCAAAGATGCACTGTTACGAGTGTACCTTTTTGACTGGCCGGTTCGCTTCGTCATCCAGCACAGGCTGTTTCATCCATTTTTCGAGTATGTCCAACGTTTTTGCTTTACACTGACGTAAGTTCATGGTTATATGAAAGTATCCAAGAGTTCAGCAAACGTGTATTTCATCCTGATGGAGTAAAATCAGTCCAAACCGTATTCAACACGCAGTTTCAAGGAGCAGCCATTACACCGTTTTAGACAGAATTGACGCTACCGGTATGGGTTGATTAACGCAAGCACGATCGAACAAATTAACTAAGAGATATATTTCACGAACATGAAATGACTGCTTAAATCTAAAGGAAGTTATTCAGTAAAATGTTAGTTTATTTTCGTAATTCTACACTCCAACACAAAAATTAAACTAGAATTGGGATCCGAGTTAACCAAACCGGTGTTGGCAACGGTAGCCTGGAACTGTGACCTTGGACGGACTCAGAACCTAAATCGAAACTGTCTTTGATTCAATGAAAACTTTCATTGTGTGTGCTTTCTTTACTATCTTGAAACTAAAATGCATTCAAAAGCAAATCGAACAGTGGTTTGAATGTAGATTTAACACACATTTACGGATGCACTTGTTTGCACTTCATTTCTTCGGCGACGTGGCTTTAGCATGGGGTAGTGAAGAGGAACACACCTCGCTGGCTCACCTATTTTACACACCACAGACAACTACAGTGCTTTATTGTGGTCCACGTTGTCTTTGGTGTACGCATGGGATATACAACTTACAACACTCGTGTTTTTTTTTATACATATGGCTTGTATTTCAGTCAAGACCCAGCGGGAATATCATCGGGATTCACTCGCCAGAGGCTCGTGAATCCCTATGATATTCATCCGCTGGGTCTTGACTGAAATACAAGCCATATAAAAAACCACTCGTGTTGTAACCTATACATATATAGATACTAGATGATTACACGCTTCGCCAGGTACCGGCTTCGCCGGGAAGAAGTAGAGCCGAATACCAGGCTGCGCCTGGGACCCGGCTCTGCCGGGTGTACGCGCACGAAGGAAAGGAGATAAACGCGCAAAACACTGGAGACCTTCTAAAAATAGTAACGTGCAGTGACCTTCTAAAAATAGTAACGTAGTAACGGGAATATGGATTGACGCCACACGGAGGAAGGGAGATAATCGCGGCTGAAAACACTGGAGAAGATAAGGAAGAGTTACTGGTAGTGGATCCCGACAACAACAAAAAAACAAAAACAAAATCGGTTCAGCGCGCACAGCGCTGCGCGCTGAGAGCACGTGTTGAAATATCTCATCGATGAGGTTGTGTCCGGGGTGTAGCTGAATACGGTGTCCAAATTTGAAAAAGATCCACCGAGAACTTTGGCCGGGCATCGCGAACAGACAGACAGACAGACAGACAGACAGACACTAGTCGTATATATATATATAGATCGTGTGTTTTTTGTCACAACATTTCCAATTACTCTCGACGTCACTGAAAAAAATGGTCGTAGACCAGAAGATTATGCCGAGTTGTAATGCTTAAATTACACATTATGCACGAATGAGTGACGCGCCATGTCACGCGACGACGACCATAACTGTACCATTGCAGGTGACCTGGACGTGGAAGTTTCGAAAAGACAGAACGCTGACGGACTGGTCAACGTTCTCCAGCAACCTGTCTACAGAGAACATCCCGAACATCTCCAACCGCTGCAGGAACCCCGTGTCCAGTGTCCTGAGAATTCAGGTCAGCAAGGAGCATCTGGGCATGGAGCTCTTCTGTGTGGCAGACTGGGAGGGAGGGAAGAAAACGTCCGCCAGTTTTACTGTCAAAGGCAAGTGATGCATGGACGTTTAGAGCGGGCTAGACGGCGGACAGAGAGGCAGGGCAGAACAAAATCAGGAATTTGTTTTACTGTAAAGGGAATTAATGCATGACGGTTTAGAGCGGACTAGACGGCGGATTGAGAAGGGGAGCAAAAATGTCCGTCATTTTTACTGTCAAACAAGTGGTGCATGAACGTTTAGAGCGGGCATAGCGTGCGGGAAGAGAGGCAGGGCAGAAAAAGTCCGTAGTTTTTATTGTCAAAGGCAAGTGATGCATGGAAGCTTAGAGCGGGCTAGACGGCGGACAGAGAGGCAGGGCAGACATATTCCGTCTGCTGTTCCGTATATTCCGTATACTGTCAAAGGCGAGTGATGCATGCACGTTTAGAGCGGGCTATTTAGACCGTGGATAGGGAGGCAGGGCAGAAAACGTCCGCCAGTTTTACTGCCAAAGGCAAGTGATGCATGCATGTTTAGAGCGGACTAGACGGCGGACGGAGAGGCAGGGCAGAAAACGTCCGCCAGTTTTACTGCCAAAGGCGAGTGATGCATGAACGTTTAGAGCGGGCTAGACGGCGGACAGAGAGGCAGGGCAGACACATTCCGTCATTATTACTGTCAAAGGCGAGTGATGAATGAACGTTTAGAGCGGGCTAGACTGCGGACAGAGAGGCAGGGCAGACACATTCCGTCATTATTACTGTCAAAGGCGAGTGATGAATGAACGTTTAGAGCGGGCTAGACGGCAGACAGAGAGGCATGGCTAAAAAGGTCCGTCATTGTTACTGTCAAAGGCAAGTGATGCATGAACGTTTAGATCGGGCTAGGCGGCGGACAGAGAGACATGGCACAAAGAGTCCGCCATTTTTACTGTCAAAGGCAAGTAATGCATGAACGTTTAGAGCGGGCTAGACGGCGGACAGAGAGGCAGGGCAGACAAAGTCCAGCATTTGTACTGTGAAAGGCAAGTGATGCATGAACGTTTTCGAGCGGGCTATGTAGACGCCGTATATTGAGGCATGGCAGAAAAAGTCTGTCCTTATTACTGTGATAGGCAAGTGATGCACGAACGTTTAGAGCAGACTAGACGGCGGACAGGGAGGCAGGGCAGAACAAATTCAGCATTTTTACTGTCAAACGCAATTGGTGCATGGACGTTTAGAGCGGACAAGAAGGCGGACTGAGAAGGGGAGCAAACAAATCCGTCATTTTTATTGTCAAAAACAAGTGATGCATACACGTTTAGAGCGGGCGTGGCGTGCGGGAAGAGAGGCAGGGCTGAACAAGTCCGTCATTTTTATTGTCAAAAACAAGTGATGCATGAACGTTTAGAGCGGGCGTGGCGTGCGGGAAGAGGGGCAGGGCTGAACAAGTCCGTCATTTTTACTGTCAAAAACAAGTGATGCATGAACGTTTAGAGCGGGCGTGGCGGGCGGGAAGAGAGGCAGGGCTGAACAAGTCCGTCATTTTTACTGTCAAAGGCGAGTAATGCATGAACGTTTAGAGCGGGCCAGACGGTGTAGTGTAGGCACACGCATTTCACGAGTTCAAAGTGCGGGTTGTTTTGTTGTTGTGGTTTTTTTCATTATGTTTTGTGCGTGTGGACGGGGTGGGTAGTACACATTCATGCAAGACCCAACGATAATTCAGCTGCTCTAATCGTGCGTCGTTATTCCGTAATATGGCATCGGAAAATAAGTTAATTAGGCTACTGAAAGGGCTTCAGCATTTGACTCAAACGTTTCCCTTGTGTATTGTTTCTGAATTATGCCGACTTCTCTTCCACACAGAACTTCCCACCAAAAAGAAGGAGGAAAAAAAGTCAGATGACTTTGGCAGAGCATTGTCCACGGCCGGCTGGATTGTGCTGACGTTTGTCATCGTTGTCATATGCATTCTGGTAAAACCGATCTTTCGAGTCTTTGGCATCAAACACACACATACACACACACACACACACGAACACACGCACGCACGCATGCATACATGCACGCACGCACGCACGCACACGCACACACACACACAAACACACAGACACAGACACACACACACACACACACACACACACACACACACACCGGCTTTTTTCATTATTTCATATTGCAACTCAGTAACAAATCTTTGTTTATTTATTTTATCATAACAGGTCTTTATTCATATTCATTATTCCTATACTAGATAAAATGCTTCTTGAGGTCGAAGGAAGATATGAATAAGCAGATGACTGTTTATTATTTTTCCTTCAATTAATACAGTATTGTCTAGTCTTGTCTCGTCTCGTGTGTTAAAATATCTGTTTTCTTGTCTTGCGTGCGACATTTTTTTTATGTCACAAGCATTCCTTCTTTGTCACTACTAAAGCAAACGTGTGCAAGATTGTATGTTACACGCTTTGATGCCGAAATCAATTATTTTGATTATGCATTTATTTCTGAAAAATGTTACCTTCACATACATTTAGTCACTACCTTTAACACTAATGTTTTTGGTATTCAATACAAGTGATCACGAACGTAAAAAAGGGGTATCAAAGTGTTGTTACATTTTGTTGTGTATCCTGAATAGTGTGCCAACAGGCCTTTGTCAGTCAACCACGTTTTATCTGTGAACTTCGTGTTTGACGGAAAAAGAATAACACCAACCCCGTTCTCCTGTATATATGAAAGCCACATTTTCTTCTTTATTCAATTTCTGTTTTCAAAAGCTTCGTCAACTTTCCACTTACACGACACGGTCCCTTTACCAAGCTTCAATTAAGAACCCTGAATACGAAAGGTCAAAACAAAACAATAGGTACTACTTTCACTATCGTCGTCTGCAACGAAAACCGAAAATGGTGAAACGCTTTGCTACGTACACAGAGGACGAAATTGCAAAGGAAAGATCGAACCTTACACCTGTGACAAGGAAAAGTTGCATAGACAGTTCCGTACGGATTTTACCACGTATCAACGTACATCCGATGCTCAGAACCTACAGATGGGTGCCGCTTTGGCGATTGAGGCTTTGTCTTCAGCTCTAACACGCACGCAGACAGTCATGCAGGTCTAATCTGCACCAGCGGTGATGGAAGGTCTGGATTTAGAAACAATCGAATGTTACTTCGACAAGATAAACGAACCGAAAGACGAAAGTGTGCCCCAAATTCGGAAAATGTTCTTTCAAAACTGCAGTGTAAACAACATCAACATCATTGTGAGAAAATGAACAATCCAAACACAACCAGTTCCCCTGTGGAACATTTCGGGTGGACTTTCCCACGACCTGACCTTCAAAAATTCTCCGTGTTCGTTCGCGCTTTGCATTCAATCTGTGTTAGTGCGCGCGTGTGTTTGTGTGTTTAGCTTTCGTTGGTTTGTTCTGTTTGGTTCAAAAAAAGTTTATTTTGTTCATTGAAAGATTCAGAAACGTTGGTTAATACTTTGTTAAATGCATTCAACCAGAAAAAGACACGAAACGCATTGGATCTATCTTCTGCGCGCATGCGTGTATAGGCAATGTGTGAAAAGGCAATTGTGTTTTCAGTCTTGTTTTGTGCCTGTTATTTCGTCCCCCAAAACTCATTACGTCTTTCTATGCCTATGCTGTGAGACATAATCCCTATTACGAGTTAGTCGTGTGACAGAGTTTTCTTGCACACTAGTGTGTAATAACATTATTCCCATTAAATGAATGACAATTTTTAGTGTACGACTTCGACAATCCTGGATAATATGCCGCCTACATTTTGTTAACTAAGTATGCTATTTTGATGCTTTTTATTCATTTGTCAACACAATTCTCGTGTGTCAAATAAAGAAGCATATGTTGTCGTTTTGCCTCTTCTGTTAAAATCAAATCAAATCAAATTAACTTAATTCTCTCACATGGATAATTTGCAGTGGAGGTGCATATAACAATAACATAATGACAAACGAAACACTACAACATTAGCATTATATTAAACAAGAGGCGAAGCCTTCAAGGCTCCCGTAAGAAATCGACAAACAGTAACACAAACTCATTCACTCCGTCACACATACACACACACACAGTAAGCATAGGTGACACGGTGCAAGAGTGGGAGACACTAGATCTAGATCTGTCTGTCTGTAGCCTACTTACGGGGACACGACTGCCAGATCGACACTGCGCTTTGGACAGCGCTTCCTTGCGCACACACTGGAAACACGCTGTGCAAATCAACCTGTAGGAAATCTCCTTTAGTATCTTCTTTATCTATTTTTCTGGGGCTACGAAACCGAACAATGTGAAATCGTCTTCCCCGAGTCGGCGAACTGCAGCTGGGTGAGAACTGTATCTATACCACAATCCTTCACGCGATCTGACTTAACCTTGACCCCTGACCTGGTCTGCATACCACACACGACACAAACCAGTCACCTGTTTTTACCCCCCCAAAACCCCCCACCACCCGTTTTCTTTGGATACACACTTTAACAACATACGTGCCGACGAAATGTTGATCATTGCTTTATTACTTTGAAGCTGTTGCTTGGATAATAACCAGGTAAAATTAGTATTTCGGTGTTCAGTCAAATGTTACAGTTTCTATCAAACACATACACACGCACAAACAGACAAAAGTTAGCATCGCATAGGTTACACTTACGTGAGTCAAAAACAAGAGGCGAAGCCTTCGATCAAGGCTCCCGTAAGAAATCGACAAACAGTAACACAAACTCAATCACTCCGTCACACACACACACACACACACACACACACACACACACACACACACCGGCACACACACACACACACACACACACACACACACACACACACACACAGAGAGTTAAAACTAACGCATCATATCTACTCCATGTATAATGTTCAAAAGAAGGCAAACAGATAAAATGACTGTGTATTTGTTGTTGGTGTTGTTGTCACTGAAGGAGATCTTGTGCAATCCTCTCACACACACACACACACACACACACACACACACACACACACACACACACACACACACACACACACACTCACACGCACACTCGGACACACTATTAAACTGCATCAGCATAATTATCATGGCAAAGCTTATCTACAATCATAAACCTACCCTAGAGCTTGCGTATCAAGATAATATATTCTTGGAATTGTCATACGACTGAGAGTTAAAGATATGGGCGTCACGATGGTCACACTCAGACAGGTTCACATGAGGTTATTTTCCCTGGTCCTCGCACTCCGAAGTCTATGATATTGTCCAGTGACACGTTGTCCTGCTGGCAACCAGCTCCGCGTGCTTGGGCATGAACGTTCACAAAGAAGACCATTATCTCTCATATACTGGCTGTGTGAAAGCTATTAAGGTCAATAACAGAAAAACCGTGTACTTCCTCACTGCAGCCCTGGGAAGCTTTTTAATCCTGTCCCACTCAATTATCGGGATGTTCCTGTGGTAGCACAACCTCTTGTTTAGAGTACACTATGTCTTTGTATCAGAGAGTTGTAATGTTAATTTGTAAGGACGTCCTTTCCTGAAACAAATGAAAAGTTGGATTACAACGCTGCAGTGTTCTCTGCCCTGGATTGTAGCTTGCCCGTCGTAAATCAGCAGTAGATCTGATGGTACTGTGTTCAATTGGAAATCTACCATCACCTTATCTGTCTTTTGCACTGCAGACCGACTAAGCAATAGGTACCTGCCATGTGGCCACTTTTTCCACTGCTGTCCTCAGTCTTATACTTTTCATCAAGACTTGTCACCATGCCGAGTGGATCTAAATTCGGAAGTCGCCATGTGGCTGAGGCATATCTGACATACCCTCAGCGTCAATCTTGTTGTAGCGTATCGTCCTTTCTGAAACAAAAGGCAAAATGCGATTTGTTGTGATGACTACAACCTTCACAAACATAAACAGTGTTTTGAAACTGAATGGTCGGGTTATACAAGCCACTTTACCTATGCAGCATAGGAACCCTACAATATGCGAAACATATCAACTGACTGCAGCAGCCTGGTTTTTAAAATAATTTTGACGGTCAACACAGTCAACACTGTCACTATTCACAGTTCATTTGTTTGGACGACTGTCGTTGTCTCAAAACTCGCATTCTACCTGCTGTCCAAAAGAAGCTAATCTTACGTTGTGCTGCCTTGAAAGAAAATGCCAACAAAGACAAGGAAGCTGTTGCAATGTAAGTTTATCAAACGTTAGCGAATCATGATAGTGCGTAAACAGCAAACACACGCCAGTACCTCCGCTGCACCCGGAAAAAGCCGGGGCCATGTGCTGCGCACCGGGGCCGAGTCACGAGAAGCGAGTTTCTGCACTAAATCTTATCTGTTTTCTCCAAAATGACATATCATCACGTAACTGGCGTTTGTACTTCGACCTAAGGTGTTATAGCATCCCATCATCGTGTTTTTTTTGTTTCCCTCGATTCAATTCTGAACTCTGAGCTTCGATTGTTTATGCTTTTTAAGTGAATTATCTGTCAATATTGACTTTCCACAATTATTACGGAAAATCAGCTTATCAAACAAGCTGCAGAGAATTGGAATGTAATTATTGGTTATTTATTGACATCTGGCTCAAGTGGTGTCATCTAAATTCACGCGGATGAATCATAGTTCTTGAATCTCTACTGTCACTGAACGAATTTGTTGCTGCGCACCAGGGCCACTGTGGGCTGCGCACCGGGGAACTATTTGTGCAATTGATGCTGCGCACCGCGGCCAGTAATAAACGTGTTATTATGCTCCTTCAAAGTTTGTAGCATACTGTTTTCGGTTGCGACCGTACTTGAGGATCTTTGTTTGTTTGTCAGCTTGTCCCGAGGGGACACAACACTATAAGATGTTTGGTGGCTTGTTGACAGACCAGCTTTTTTGTTGGTCCAAGGGGACCATATCGTCTTTTGTTTCATCTTTATCGACCAAGGCCGAAGGCCGCGGTTGATAAATATGAGACAAAAGGCGATATGCTCCCCGAGGACCAACAACAAAACGCTGGTCTGACAACAAGCCACCAAACATCGTTTTTGTCATCATTTTGGCTGTGCAACAAAATGCACAATAACCCACAGGGAGACGAATTTTTATAATCCAACTCCGGGCCACAAAGCATCGTCACAGCAGCACGAGATAACACGTCAAACTTGTATGTGACGTCAAACGTAGCTTGTTGACGCTTTTCTTCCAGTCTGAAAATGTACAGAGCTGCGATCATACCTGTGAGTTCAGTAAGTGTTGAGCATATTTCTTTTCTTTTGAGTGTTTATGACTTTTCGTTGTGGATTTTGCGATTACAGAGATAAGTTGCAAATTGACCATGAGTCGCCGCAGTAATTATCAACATTGATTGGGTCTTTGAGAGTGAATGCTTACAATCGTTGTCCTCGGAAACACAAATCCAAAGCCGCGATGGTTCCAGACATCAAACAATCAGCCTGATTGGCTTTTACTTTAACAATCCACGTTTCACCTGAAAGCTCAAACCCATTCACCACCTCGAGTTATTGCATGGGGAACATGAGATTTATTTCCCAGGTGTTTGTGAATGAAAACTCGTGAAAATGATGACACTAGCTGTTGTCTGCTAGCTATTTGTTTCTTCACATTGTTACCTGCAGGGACCTCGGTTCCGCAAGGCCTATAGACCTGTCCCTTACAACATTTATTGAATAAAAAGCACGACTGTCAATACAAAATAAATATTTGAATATGCTTGAAGAGGACGGTCATTATGCAATCAAGAAGTCACTGATAAGCCCTTCCCCAGTATGTGGCAATCATCTATTGCTTTATTGAGAACATCGTCTACTCTTCTCGTAGTTCAATAACAATAACAATAATATCATTTTATTGTCCATTAAAATAGTACATAAAAATGGAACATTTTCTTCCGCTGAGAGTTCTTGTAGTTCTTGTTCTCATTGTTTTCAATACACATGCGCGGGCAGGTAAAGGTGCCCACAGGTATATTCCCAGCAAAGTTGGAGGTAAGCTTATCCCACGAACGAATACTGAGATCGTCTTGAGAAATTTTCTTCCCGATAATACATGATAAAGAAGGATCCTTTGTTGCCAAACTATGGCTACAGTTGGGGACAGAAGTTGCCAAACTTTAGGAGGCCTACGTTGATATGATACGAATGTGGGTGGATTTCCGCGGATTTCTTTATTTTTTGACTTTACCATCTTTAATTACTAGATTTTTACCTTGAGCCTTGATCTCAGATGGAAGAATGCCAAAGTCTTTTCTCAAATAGATACTCTTTCCAGTCACTTCATTCCGCGACAAAAAACGAATCTTCAATTGTTCATTCGAATGCACATCGACACTGTGTCCAATAACGTCCTTGAACTCTCAAAATTTGAATTTCCATTAGTAACATCTAAACTGATCCTTTTGTTCACCTGCAAAGCAGAACAAACCCACTCTTAAGAAGGACAAAACGAACGAACGTAAGCGTCATTACCTTTCGTGTGCGTGTATGTGTGTGTATGTGTGTGTGTGTGTGTGTGTGTGTGTGTGTGTGTGTGTGTGTGTGTGTGTGTGTGTGTGTGTGTGTGTGTGCGAGCGCGCGTGTTTGTGTGTATGTGTGGCTGAGACAGACAATACTTTATTCACTGGAGTAGGCTACTGGCCCAGATGCGCAGCAAATTAGTGCCCAGGTCAGTATACTCAGGTCAAAAATGAGTTACTTCCCTTCGGGTCTCATTCTATCCCAGACAGGATGCCTTGGTTTTCCTTCTCTGGAGAGGAAATCGATTTTTTACATATTTAGATCTTTTCGTAATGTGTTATGGGTATAAGCAGAGTAACGATCGTCGATAATGATTTTTCATGGTGTTGTGTAATTTTTAAATTACAAAGGAATTGATATGTAAGACTGTTTCAAGCGAGCTATCTTTCGCGGATGTATTATATACTGTGCAAACAACTCTAAAGTGTCACGTGATAATCAACTTTGGCTTCGATGCGCGCCGGTGCAGACGATTTTTTCTGTAACCAGTTGAGAGTGATGCAACCATATATCACGGTCTCCTTCCGACAGCAGTCTCAAAATTTCGACTTGTCTTGACCTTAGAACGATGTCTTTATCATAACTGTGAAGAACAGAACAGAGATCACTGTCGGAGTCGGTCAATCTGCAATCATTTTCGTCTCGCAAACACTGATCTCAAATTTAGATCAGTGCTCGCGAAAAACATATGGGAGATAACTCTGTATTCTTGTTTTGATAGACTCGCGCAATAATTTAGCATGCTGTCAGAGAGAAACTGGCGATAGCCGTGGAGCGATGATTATCAGAATGTATACCGCCCTCAAAACAGAGACATAGCCCGATGCGCGGCAACAAAATCGTTCAATGACGCTAGAGATTCAAGAAATATGACTCAACCGGATGAATTTATATTACACCACTTGAGCCATATATGTCAACAAATAACCAATAATTATATTCCAATTCTCTGCAGCTTGTTTGATAAGCTTGATTTTCCGTAACAATTGTGGAAGGTCCGAATTTACACATACTTCACTGGCCCCGGTGCGCAGCACATAAGTGCCCCGGTGCGCAGCCCTCAAAATAGAGACATGGCCCCGGTGCGCAGCCCTCAACATAGAGACATGGCCCCGGTGCGCAGCCCTCAACATAGAGACATGGCCCCGATGCGCAGCCCTCAAAATAGAGACATGGCCCCGGTGCGCAGCCCTCAAAATAGAGACATGGCCCCGGTGCGCAGCCCTCAAAATAGAGACATGGCCCCGGTGCGCAGCCCTCAAAATAGAGACATGGCCCCGATGCGCAGCCCTCAAAATAGAGACATGGCCCCGATGCGCAGCCCTCAAAATAGAGACATGGCCCCGATGCGCAGCCCTCAAAATAGAGACATGGCCCCGATGCGCAGCCCTCAAAATAGAGACATGGCCCCGATGCGCAGCCCTCAAAATAGAGACATGGCCCCGGTGCGCAGCCCTCAACATAGAGACATGGCCCCGGTGCGCAGCCCTCAACATAGAGACATGGCCCCGGTGCGCAGCCCTCAAAATAGAGACATGGCCCCGATGCGCAGCCCTCAACATAGAGACATGGCCCCGGTGCGCAGCCCTCAACATAGAGACATGGCCCCGATGCGCAGCCCTCAAAATAGAGACATGGCCCCGATGCGCAGCCCTCAACATAGAGACATGGCCCCGATGCGCAGCCCTCAAAATAGAGACATGGCCCCGATGCGCAGCCCTCAAAATAGAGACATGGCCCCGATGCGCAGCCCTCAACATAGAGACATGGCCCCGGTGCGCAGCCCTCAATATAGAGACATGGCCCCGGTGCGCAGCCCTCAACATAGAGACATGGCCCCGATGCGCAGCCCTCAAAATAGAGACATGGCCCCGATGCGCAGCCCTCAAAATAGAGACATGGCCCCGATGCGCAGCCCTCAACATAGAGACATGGCCCCGGTGCGCAGCCCTCAAAATAGAGACATGGCCCCGGTGCGCAGCCCTCAACATAGAGACATGGCCCCGGTGCGCAGCCCTCAACATAGAGACATGGCCCCGGTGCGCAGCCCTCAACATAGAGACATGGCCCCGGTGCGCAGCCCTCAACATAGAGACATTGCCCCGGTGCGCAGCCCTCAAAATAGAGACATGGCCCCGGTGCGCAGCCCTCAAAATAGAGACATGGCCCCGGTGCGCAGCCCTCAAAATAGAGACATGGCCCCGATGCGCAGCAACAAAATCGTTCAGTGACGATAGAGATTCAACAAGTATGATTCAACCGCGTGAAGTTAGTAGACACCACTAGAGCCAGATGTCAATACATAACCAATAATTACATTCCAATTATCTGCAGCTTGTTTGATAAGCTTGATTTTCCGTAATAACTGTGGAAAGTCAGAATTTGCACATAATTCACTGGAAAAGCATAAATAATCGAAGCTCAGAGTTCACGATTGAGTCGAGGGAAAGAATAAACTCGATGATGGGATGCTATAACACCTTAGGTCGAAGTACAAACGCCACTTACGTGATGATATGTCATTTTGGAGAAAACAGAGAAGATTTAGTGCAGAAACTCGCTTCTCGTGGCTCGGCCCCGGTGCGCAGCAAGGGGCCCCGGCTATTTTCGGTGTGCAGCGGAGGTACCGGCGTGAAACAGTACAATCAAAGAATGAAACACGATACAGATCTATAGATCTAGCATTCAAAAACTGTCTTTCAAATTCAAGGAAGTTGCTGCAAGGTACCAAATTTTACAGACAGAACATTGACAGAGCATGTTTTGAAACTGAGGCAAAATCGTAATAATGTTGACTTTGAGAACAGATTCATTCCGTTTCCTTAGGCCAACAACAACAAAAAAGTCTGTTTACGGTATCCCGACCGACCCTATTTTTTCGCGCGACCCCAGACTTTTTTTTGGCATTTGGGGGGAAAAAAAAAGAAGAAAAAAAATTAATTATAAAAAAGTCTGTTTTTGGGCAAAATAACTTTAAAATATGTTTTTTTGGAAAAAAAAATAAAATCCCGACCTACCGACCCTATTTTTTTTTGCCTATGTTACCGTAAACATACTTTTCTTTTTTTGGGGCCTTATATTCAAATATGTTCAAATAAATGGTGGACAGTTTTAAACGGGCAGAGTAAACTTAAGACTCAACTGCAAGTTTTGAAATTCACATAAATCGAACCAAGAACAAAGACATCCAAACATTACAGGCACTTCAGTTCAATTCATTTCACTAGAGGTGACTGCCAAGCACTGTTTTTGATATCCGTGTCTGCTGAAATAAAAAGAAATTAAACAAAACGGATTAGTAAGCTTAGGCTGTTAGGTGACACGTTGTAAGAGTGGGAGACACTAGATCTGTCTGTACTTGGAAACCTTCAAATATCTTGGGGTTTCAATTGACAATAAGCTGACTTTTAGTGATCATGTTCATGCTGTTTATAAGAAAGCTCAGCAGCGACTTTTTCTTCTCAGGAAGCTTAAATATTTTAATGTCAATCAAAGTGTTATGGAACTTGTGTATCGCAGTTTGATTGAAAGCATACTGACTTTTAACATTGTGACATGGTATGGTACCACAAATGTTAAAAACAAAGCTAAACTTCACCGCATTGTTGCAACGGGTAGCAAGCTTGTTGGGCAACCCCAACGACAGCTGACCAGTCTCTACGAAGCTGCCATTAAGCGGAAAGCTCTCAAAATTGTCCGTGATCCGATCCATCCTCTCAACCCCTGTTTCGAAATTCTCCCTTCAGGTAAACGTTATAAGGTCCCTTTGGCACGCAAAAACCAGTTTAAAAAGTCATTCCTGCCTTCTGCAGTCACCATTTTAAATTCTTCTCGCATCACGTAGAGGCTGGTCGGCTGGGAAAAAAACAAACAATGTGTACATGTGAAGGTGTGTGGGAAATATTTGTATTGTGATTACTCGGCTGTGAAACCCAACTCCTGTGATATGAGAGGGTAAATTTACATAGTGCAATATCATATTTGATTGTATCCCTTTTATGTTTTATGCTTTATGTGTGTCGTCCTATACAATTGTTGTTATAATCGTTTACAGGCAGACAGGGTGTGCCGAAGAAAAATTTCCATTTTTATGTAATATTTTAATGGACAATAAAGTGCTGTTATTGTTATTGTTATTGTTATTGTTACCGGGGACACGACTGCCAGATCGAAACTGCCCTGTCGACAGCTCTTCCTCGCGCAGACACTGGAAAAACGTTGTGCAGATCAAACTGTAGGAAATCTCCTTTGGTATCTTCTTTGTCTATTTTTCTGGAGCTAAGAAACTGAACAATGTGAAATCGTCTTCCCCGAATCGGCGAATGCAGAGGTGAGAACTGAAAAGTGAATCTATACCACAATCCTTCACGCGACCTGACCTCATCTTGACCCCTGACCTGGTCTACATACCACACACGACACAAACCAGTCGCCTGCTTTTACCCCCCCCCCAACCCCCCCCCCCCCCCCCCCCCCACCACCCGTTTTCTTTGGATAGACACTTTAACTACACACATGCCGACGAAATGTTGATCATTGCTTCAATACTCTGAAGATGTTGCTTGGATAATAACCAGGTGAAATTAGTATTTCGGTGTTCAGTCAAATGTTAAAGTTTCTATCACATACACACGCACGCAAGCACAGACAGACAAAGTTTACCATCGCATAGGCTACACTTACGTGAGCCAAAAAAATGTACTAAGTAATAACATTGTTCTCAACTAAACACCTCTCTGCATACAAAGCTCTCGCTGTTTAAGATGTAAGACAAATATGTAAAAGAGGCATACACAAAAATTCCATTCAATTCCGCTTAAAATTCACAAACTACAATATCTGAAATACGCCGTTAAGATGTATAAGACTCACAATCACCAGCACAGCCATTCAATTCCTCAATAATCAACAACAACAGGATAATTTCCCACTCATGTAATCCAAACCATAAACAGCAGCATCAGAATTACAAAAAAAACATCATGTTGTGTACAGATGGCACACCAAGTGGTACTTTCTTTCCATTTGTCAACACAATTCCCGTGTGTCAAATTAACCTTCGCCGGTCGTCGTGGGTCCGTGTGGACCCAGAAGGGTGTTTAATTGCAAATATTTTTTAAACCAGTTGGAATCTTTTAATGAGCTTTTAAGAATGCCTCAGACACCTAAAAAGCTCGTATGTCCTAAAAGATCATTACATTTCAGCGAGAAGTAATCCAAAAAAACAAAGGTCAAATTTAGACTACACACGGAAGACATCGTGGGGCCGTGCGGACCCATGTTTCTCAAACTGAAGGAGCTTACATAAAAAAAACTAGGGAGAGAAGTCACAAACCTTTAGGTATTGGCTCTAAACATCATTTTCTACGATCTGTTTAATTTTGGAGTTGATAAGCAAGTCACGTTGAGCGAAATTAATACATAACAATGTGGGTCCACACGGCCCCACGACGTCTACAGAAGGGTATTCACGTTTTTTCTTTTTTGAGAAGCTTTAGTCCGCACGGTAATAATTAATTTAATAATTAAATGTAATTACTTCTCGCGGAAATGTAACCACGGCGTCTACGGAAGGGGATGCACGTTTTTGCTTCTTTGGAAAGCATTGGTCTACGGAAGGGTATGCATATTTTTCCTTCTTTGAGAAGCATGGGTCCGCACGGCCCTACGATGTCTTCCGTGTGTAGTCGATAACCCGGTCAGGCGAAGGTTAAGAAGTGTCTGTGGTCGTTTTGCCTCGTGTTTTGTCAACAGATGGCAAAAAAGCACAAGGCTTGAGTGAGAAATCCTACATGCCATGTATTGTTTGTCATGATAAAAAATGGAATAAAGTCTTATTTAAACCAGATGGCACACACGGTGGTACCCAACTTCCCCGAGAACGTCGGCTTGATCCCTCGCCATGTCAGAGTGTGGTGTCGCAACCGGAGGAGGAGAACTGACCAAAACAACCAGGCCCCACCCCGCGAACACGGAGAGCCAGAAGTTCCTGGTATGGTGCTTGATTTCATTTTGGTCTGTGTATATATATATGTGATTAGAGTAGTCCCTCTCTGGGCGAGGGCTGGTTGAAAAAAAGCTCGTTTTTACATTTAGTCAAGTTTTGACTAAATGTTTTAACATAGAGGGGGAATCGAGACGAGGGTCGTGGTGTATGTGTGTGTGTGTGTCTCTGCGTGTGTATGTGTAGAGCGATTCAGACCAAACTACTGGACCGATCTTTATGAAATTTTACATGAGAGTTCCTGGGAATGATATTCCCGGATGGTTTTTTTCTTTTATTCGATAAATACCTTTGATGACGTCATATCCGGCTTTTTGTAAAAGTTGAGGCGGCACTGTCACACCCTCATTTTTCAATCAAATTGATTGACATTTTTGTAAAGCAATCTTCGACGAAGGCTGGACTTCGGTATTGCATTTCAGCATGGTGGCTTAAAAATAAATTAATGACTTTGGTCATTACAAATCTGAAAATTGTTAAAAAAAAACAATTTTTTAATAAAACGATCCAAATTTATAATCATCTTATTCTTCATCATTTTCTAATTCCAAAAACGTATAAATATGTTATATTTGGATTAAAAACAAGCTCTGAAAATTAAAAATATAAAAATTATGATCAAAATTAAGTTTTCGAAATCAATTTAAAAACACTTTCATCTGATTTCTTGTCGGTTCCTGATTCCAAAAACATATAGATATGATATGTTTGGATTAAAAACACGCTCAGAAAGTTAAAACGAAGAGAGGTACAGAAAAGCGTGCTATCCTTCTCAGCGCAACTACTACCCCGCTCTTCTTGTCAATTTCACTGCCTTTGCCATGAGCGGTGGACTGACGATGCTACGAGTATACGGTCTTGCTGAAAAATTGCATTGCGTTCAGTTTCATTCTGTGAATTCGACAGCTTGACTAAATGTTGTATTTTCGCCTTACGCGGCTTGTTATTGCTTGTGCCACAACCCTCGTAAAATAAAATTTGATTTTGATTTAATTTAATTGATTTGATTTTGGTCTGTATAACAAAAGGTTTAACTTTTTCACCATAAGCTTTGCCACCCCATCTTCATCGGACCTATCATGAGCAGCAGTGGCAGAATCAGGACCACCATCATCAATATTGTCGTCGTCGTAGGCATTATCATCACCAGAAGCAGCGGCATCAGATCAATCCAATCACTGTCGTCTTCGTGAATACACATTCTTATTTGCTCACTTGCGAGAAAAAAAATGTTCATGTTGTATTTCGTGTGCAGAGGACACCGTATGTGTACCCACACGCCCAGAAAAAGAACCAATTATTCATCTTGCATTTTGTTAGCAGAAGACAACGTAAAACCACATGTTTGCCTAGCAAAGAAATTTCACCGCCTTTCGTCTACAGGCTCGGTCGATATATTATACCCCCGAATTATCACTTCTTTGCACCTTCAATGACTCCATCGTCCATTAGAATACCAAACCGATGTCAAATACGAGCTGATTTGCTGAAATAAAAAAACGCTCGCGCTGGACCCGAGTACTCTTCAGACTGGCTCGCTCCCCCAGTATGAAAGTTTTTGTCTTGTGCACGTTTAAAACCAAGTGATTGCTCTGTGTGAATTACAGGCATTCCCTTTTCTATATAAATACATTGCATGCGAGCCGAGGATGTGCGTGGTGACTCGCCTTTCTCTTTTATTTGATCACAGTGAAAAATATACTGCCGACCCTCTTAATAACTTAACAATATAAATGTTTGAAATGCCTGTGGTGTGAATGTTGGTTTCTGACCAGAAATTCAGATCTATCTCTGGCCGATTCATAGATTCAACTTACAAACTGCGACCTCATCTGTGATCAGATGGCCAAGCAATGCGTGAAATCTTTTATTCTAAAGCCTTATGGATCGTTTCGACAAGCATTAAACGGATGAAATTAACCACATGCAGTTTATTCTTCAGAAAAATGCACACAAAAAATGGGTTGGGTTCGGTGATTTGTACATAAACGTCTTCCTCACGATAGATTCGCTGATTTTGTCTTATGAAGCCGTCATCAACACGAACACAATGATTGCAGAAGCAAACTCGGTACATACACGACCGAGACACAAGACTGATTATTTCACAGCTGCAATGTGAATAGAGAACAAAGAAGTTTTGGGTAAGCTTACTCACGTCAGGTCTTCACTGACAAGCTAGGAACAGACGGAAAATTCCGAACAAAAGTAAATGACGTCAAAGTCTCTTTCGCTTTGCGTGTAACTTTGTCATGACGTCTTTTTGTGACGACAGTATCCGCTGGCTGGCTGTTCTATCAGGCTGCCTGGGTGGCTGTTGCTCCGTGTGAATTCCTCCCACCGCCAAGTCGTTTTTGACTCACATGCGAAGCAAAAGTGAGTCTATGTACTCACCCGAGTCGTCCGTCCGTCCGTCCGGACGTCCGGACCTCCGTCCGTCCGTCCGTCGGGAAAACTTTAACGTTGGATATTTCTTGGACACTATTCAGTCTATCAGTACCAAATTTGGCAAGATGGTGTATGATGACAAGGCCCCAAAAAACATACATAGCATCTTGACCTTGCTTCAAGGTCAAGGTCGCAGGGGCCATAAATGTTGTCTAAATTTTTTTTCCCATTTTCTCTGAAGTTTTTGAGATTGAATACCTCACCTATATATGATATATAGGGCAAAGTAAGTCCCATCATTTGATACCAGTTTGGTTTACCTTGCTTCAAGGTCAAGGTCACAGGAGCTCTTCAAAGTTGGATTGTATACATATTTTGAAGTGACCTTGACCCTGAACTATGGAAGATAACTGTTTCAAACTTAAAAATTATGTGGGGCACATGTTATGCTTTCATCATGAGACACATTTGGTCACATATGATCAAGGTCAAGGTCACTTTGACCCTTATGAAATGTGACCAAAATAAGGTAGTGAACCACTAAAAGTGACCATATCTCATGGTAGAAAGAGCCAATAAGCACCATTGTACTTCCTATGTCTTGAATTAACAGCTTTGTGTTGCATGACCTTGGATGACCTTGGGTCAAGGTCACATGTATTTTGGTAGGAAAAATGTGTAAAGCAGTTCTTAGTGTATGATGTCATTGCTAGGTTTAGCTGAAGGTCAAGGTCATGTAAAGGTCAAGCATGTGAGTCGTGTGGGCTTTGCCCTTCTTGTTGTGGTTTATTTCGCATTTAGGTCCCAGGTAACATTATGAAGTTTTAATACGATCAATCGGACCTATTATCAAGTTAGTGTATCAACTTTTGAACGAACTGCGCCCAGTAGTTTCCCAGCAATAAGCTGTTAAGTCGAGACAGACACACAATTAAAGTCTGTTGAGCCCAAGTACTAGCGTACTCGGGGATAAAGCACATTTTTACTTCCGAAACCCATCGAACAGCCATTTCCGGTGCTCGATCGCCGACATTTTCAGCTTTGAAGGCAATTTACGGGCAAATATCAACCGCTCCATGACTTTTTATGCATCGAGAAACAAATTTAGTCATCGCTGAATCAGTAGCTTACCTTAAATTGCGACGTAAATCAAACACTACCTAGAAAACTGACAAAACTAGCCTTCAAACGTGTCAGGCGCGGCCTTCGGCTTCCGCTCGGCCTCCCACAGGTTATCTCCCGTGTAGCAGAAAACAGCGTACCCCCACGCACGCGAAGCTAACGTATAATCCATGTTGCATTTACTTAGCAGAAGATAGCGTGTACCATGTTGTATTTTGTTAGAAGAGGTCTACGTACATGTATCCACACGTCCGCCAAGCAAACAAATAGTCCATGTTGAATTTAGTAAGCAGAAGAAAGCGTCTATACCATGTATTTTGTTAGCAAAAAATATAGCGACGTATCCACAGCGAACAAATTATCCATGTTGTAATTTGGAAGCAGAAGACAGCAACGTAAACACATTCTCTATGGTGTGTTTTGTTAGCAGGTGAAAGCGTACCCCAACCTCCGCCAAGCAAACAAATGATCCATGTTGTATTTAGTAAGCAAAAGAAAGCGTCCACCATGTTGTCTTTCGTCAGAAGATGAAAGCGTATCCACACGTCCGCCAAGCGAACAGATTAGCAAGATCTACTTCTTCTTCTTCTTCTGCGTTCGTGGGCTGCACGAGTGGAATTTTACGTGTATGGCCGTTTTTACCCCGCCATTTAGGCAGCCATACGCCGCTTTCAGAGGAAGCATGTTGGGTATTTTCGTATTTGTATACCCACCGAACTCTGACATGGATTACAAGATATTTTCCGTGTGCACTTGGTCTTGTGCTTGCGTGTACACACGAAGGGGGATAAGCCACTAGCAGGTCTGCACATAAGTGGACCTGGGAGATCGAAAAAATCTCCACACTTAACCCACCAGGCGGCCGCGGCCGGGATTCGAACCCTCGACCTTCCAATTAAGAGGCCGACGTCTTACCACGCCGCCACAGCTCACGTCAGCAAGATCTACTGTAGATCAGTATTAACCATATGTTGTATTGTGTCAGCAGAGGACAGCGTGGCCCCGCGGCAGTCAGCAAGATCTACTGTAGATCAGTATTAACCATATGTTGTATTGTGTCAGCAGAGGACAGCGTGGCCCCGCGGCAGTCAGCAAGATCTACTGTAGATCAGTATTAACCATATGTTGTATTGTGTCAGCAGAGGACAGCGTGGCCCCGCGGCAGTCAGCAAGATCTACTGTAGATCAGTATTAACCATATGTTGTATTGTGTCAGCAGAGGACAGCGTGGCCCCGCGGCAGTCAGCAAGATCTACTGTAGATCAGTATTAACCATATGTTGTATTGTGTCAGCAGAGGACAGCGTGGCCCCGCGGCAGTCAGCAAGATCTACTGTAGATCAGTATTAACCATATGTTGTATTGTGTCAGCAGAGGACAGCGTGGCCCCGCGGCAGTCAGCAAGATCTACTGTAGATCAGTATTAACCATATGTTGTATTGTGTCAGCAGAGGACAGCGTGGCCCCGCGGCAGTCAGCAAGATCTACTGTAGATCAGTATTAACCATATGTTGTATTGTGTCAGCAGAGGACAGCGTGGCCCCGCGGCAGTCAGCAAGATCTACTGTAGATCAGTATTAACCATATGTTGTATTGTGTCAGCAGAGGACAGCGTGGCCCCACGGCAGCCCAACAGACGGCGACGCAGCTCCCAGCTGGTGTCCGTTCTGAGGGCAACGGGTGACGGAAGTGGGATGGACGAGGCCTTCTACAGCTCCCAGGTGAACGCCCTCTTTGACCTTGACCTCTACGACTCACCGGGAGCGGAATCCACTTCAACCTCCAGCGGGGCCGTAGAGAATCGTATCGACGCCGAACTGCCACCAGATGAAAGCGAGGAGGAATACGATGACAACGACGTCGAGGAGCGCAGCGTGAAGGACGGCAACAGCCTGGGAGGGGCTGACAGTGTTTTCATGAAAGTGCACTCCGCCCCCTCCATACCCGCCTCCTCCTCTTCCCTCCCGCAGCCATCGCCGGTAGGCAGCAAACTCTCCGTTTCGGGAAGTGTCAGCAGGAACGTCAAGTCCGACGGTAGAACGGGATCCATTACTTCAGACATCACCAATAAGTCCTTGAAGTCGAAGGCGGAAAGCATCGCTGGAGGCAGCGGTGGGGAGACGCCAGGCAGTCATCGGAGCGAGTCGTCCACAAGGATGACCACGGGTGCTGCAGAGAACGGGGCCGTTGCTCGTCTGGCCTCCGCCACGACTGTAAGCTCAACGGTTGCCGAGAGTCCTCAAACACCCGTGGAACGGACTCCTTCGGGTCACTCCGCCAAGCAAGAGAGCGCCAAGAAAGGGAAAAAGTCTTAACTTTTGCGTGTCAACATCTTGCTTCTCGTAGAGACTGTATCGAAAATGGCCAGAGGCCTGTCCTGCCTTTTACACGGAACTTCCTTCCACTTGGACACATGCTAAATATCCACAGCCTTCCTGCTTTCCCTGCAAAGTGGGACTTCCATGCTGAATTGATTTAGCAGATATGTTACTTCAGCAGCAGCAACAGCAACAACAACAGCAAGACCAACAGCATCAACAACACAATGTCGCGTTTCAAATTGATCACACTAGCAGCAGCAGCAATAACAACAAAAACTGCATGCAATCTAGGTCCAAGAAAAGCACGACGCATTGCAAATTGCTTACTTCAGCGACAGCAGCAGCAGCAGAAACAACAACAACAACAACAATGGCAACAACAATGACAACAACAGCAACATGCCGCTTTGCAAAGTTGGAAGAGCACAGAACTTATGATCCTACGGTCGCAGGTTCGATTCCGGGCCGGGACGGACACGGGTCAACTTATGTGCAGACTCAGAGTCCGTATCCATGTTCCACCCCCGTGTCACCACTGTGGCACGTTAAAGATCTCGGTCTTTCTGCCATAAGTGCAGGTGGCTGATTACACCTAACCGCGCACACACCTGGCTGGCGCAACTCTAAGCTTACTAGTCATTGTGTACCTGTATACAGTTCACAGAATGGGGTTGGTTAAAAAGCTACATGAAACTTTTGGGCAATATATTTAATATAACAAAAAAAATTGAGAAACAGACGCAACGTTTATGTTTTAATAATGTGATTATTCTATCATGTGTAAATGAAAAACCATGCAGGGATGAGCGAATGAAGGAATGTATGATCCACAGTTAATCAATGTGTCATCTTGTTTTGATCAATTAATAACATGACGTTTGGAGTGTAGGATGTGTGCAATGTTGCAAAAACCTAGATAGGAATCTGTATATATATATACATGATTAAATCTTCAGAAAATACAAAAGAAATCTTCAAATCAACCATTATGCAAGCATACGTGGGTGTGTTTGTGGTGTGCTGGTCTGTGGAAGTGCTCGAACGGAATATCGATTCAACACCCAGGTTAAGAGACACAAACACTTATGGACTACCCTGTCAATCCCCCCCCCCCCCCCCCCCCCTCCGACGCTGACACACGCATGCAAGATTACACACGCGCGCTCTCACAAGTGAGGCGAGCATTCACACATACATTATTTCGAAATGACAACAACAAAACCACGAGAGAAAAAACACCCCATTAACACATCTTAAAGGTTTTTTTTCTGTTTATGCTTTCCAGTGCATATCATGGACATCTCTGTTCTGTTTATGCCTGGTAGTCAAAGTACACTCGTGATCCAGCTGCAGCCAATCACTAGCCTCTCGGAGTCTCTTTATGAATAATAACAGTTACCGGTACATCCTCACACAATATCAATGAACCATGCTGAACGTACATTTCCACCTCTTCGCTGTTTTTTTGCCTGGAGAGAGCGACATATTCAAGAACAAGGTCAAACCAAGGGAAAATGACGTAAAATCAATTTTGACAGAAAAAAGAGACTTGCAGGACCCGGTGACTCAGCATTATTAACAAACCCAAGGTGAGGGTTTGTTGGGGGACAACGAACTTCCTGTTAAATACACGTGGACACTTAACTCCCACATGGATTGCTTCGCAGGACTGATCAGCACCCATGAGCCTTTTTCGCTGCAGCTACTCACTTTGTGAAATAACATTATCGTTCAGCATGGAACATCGAAAGAATGGATGGGGTGCAACTTGAACGCAAGACCAGCAAACCGGACTTGATACTGTAGGAATACAGGACTTAGCCAAACATTCCCCATACTGAGCTGAATTTATAGCGGGCGAATTTTAACAGGAGAGATGAGACACAAATTCAATGCAGGCATTAAAAAAAGAAGCTGCGTTTAAAGATGCCGATGCTTGGTGTAGCTGGGCAATGGGAAGAGACAACGCTTCAACGTAGGCCCCCCTATCAGGCTTTTTAAAATTCTATAGGCCCTATTTCGTTTTGGTAATGAATGTGATCATTTCGAATCAACGTCTAGATCAAGACAAATTTGGCAAAATCGGACAAAAGAACACGGCCACAGTTTTGATATTAACGTTTCAGGCTGTTACGGATATGAAGTGTAACAGTCATTGTGTCTGGGAGATTGTTAGAGGGTACGATACTTCGATTGACACACTTTGATACAAGCCCCTGTGGTTCCGGAAAAGGATTGTGTTCCGTCATTTTACGACGTAGCTCAGACGGTGACACAAAAAAAGCACCATCAAATGACGTATGTATCAAACGATGACGTCAAAGCTGATGGTTTCCATTTGAGACTTACTTGATAAGAATGGAGGGGTCTTCAAAAGTGCAGAGCAGCAGGGTTTGCAACAAGCTGGCATTGTGCATGATGATGATAGCTGTTTGCTCTCACCGACCGACATGTAAGCATTAGCCCCCTCTTTCTTCCAGACAAATGCTGCGTCAGTCGAGTATGGCTCCTTGTTCTCTTTCTTTTTCGATTCTGCACAAGTTTTCTTGATGTGGACGTTGATTCAAAATTCTCGCATTTATTACTAAAAGAAAGTTGTTTTTTAGTTGTTTTTAAAGCCTGATATGTGGAAGCGATGTCTCTTCCTGTTATTCAGCTACACCAAGAATCCATCCACATGCAGTTTTCCTCAATGGCTGCATTGTGTCCCGATCGACATCTCTCCTGTTTTCCTTCTTTTTGATCTCTCTCTTGTCTGTCTGTCTGTCTGTCTCTGTCTCTCTGTCGATGTCTCTGTCTCTCTCTCTGTCTCTATGTCTCTCTCTCTGTCTCTCTCTCTCTGTCTCTCTCTCTCTCTTTTTTTATACAAACACATATTTCCCTGTTATATATAATTTTCAAGCATTGCTAAAGAATCCTAATGCATCTGAGGACAGGCACAATACTGAGCAATGAAATTCTGACATGAGCATCAAAAATAAAAAATGCTCAGATGGAAAAGTCTATGATTGTAATGGGAGCTAAAACACAGCTTTACCGGAAATAAAAGTCAAAACATAATTGCCTTCATGTCTCTTTCCTTTATTGATCGTCAATCATAGGTATGCATGGACAATGATGTAAGTATTTGGTGGACACCAACTGCAAGATATTTCTATCAAGTTAAAACTTTTGGAATCTTTGATTTTGTCTAGTGTTTGATTTACATTTTATCCATAAAATCCAGCCAGACAGCACCTACATTTTGTGTAAATCAATTGAGCAAGAAATAGTTGTTGTGAAGACACCATTACTTACATCATTTGGCAAGTCCATCACTTTTTTACAAGAACAAGATTAGGCAGCATTGTAATGCTGCTGATTTAATTGATCACCTTTCTGGTAGACCATGCAACACAACTGAAAACAAAAGTGAAGGCCTGAAAATAATATGGCAAGTGAATCAGATGTAGCGTAAGTTATGAAGACACCAAGCGTAAGTTATGAACTTATGAAGACACCAAAATTGTGAAGTCTGTTATGCTTGAATTCTAGTACTCTTGAAATCTAGTCTGGTGTGTAAGAGGTTCCTGATACAGTTTGAAATGATCTCACTCATTCGATTCATTGCAACAATGGCAAATATTCACAGTTACAGGCAAAGTCTGAAAATTATTACGTAAGTTATTTTTGACACCAGAATTGTTGTGTCCAACATTACCAACATCATCAATTATCATCGATTCACAACTGATTATTTTTCTTATTCGCTTGTTTTCTTTTTCTGTTTTCTGTAGCAGATAACATACGTAAACATGTTTTGATTTACATTGTATCAGCCATCTACCACAATGAACTGAATTGCTGATTGCGTTGGTTCGAGTGACACGAAACGAAAATGGTGTCAGAAATACGAACGTAATCTAAAACAAGCCACACTATTAAAATGCAGGAAAATGTAACTAATATTTCCCCTTCACAGCTTTCTTTATACAAACTCGAAGAAACTTTAAGTCAATCACAAAAATATAAACTTTGGTTCAAGAAAAGGCCAAATTTTCCTGACGTTCGTATTGAAAGACACCAAAGTGGCGAGAATGACGAACGAAATCCACTAAGTTCAGCATCAATTTAAACAAATGCTGGTGATTTTGCATAAAACATGAACAAAAGTAGTTGCCTGTTGGGTAACTCAACTGAATACAGCAAAATCAATTAGGGATCGATGATTCTTGAAGTTTGTCTGTCTGAAAAACTCTTGAGATGTCGTAAGTTTGCGCGAAACGCCAAAGACACGAACAACTTCCAGGTCAAAATACCTCCTCTCAATGCATTGTGGGAAAGGTGAAGGCCATTTATTCTTAATCTGTGGAAATTTCCGCAGTGCATTGAGTCGATTGACATTCGTTCGTGTGCCTGTGTCGACTTCGCGTTAGATTTTGGAAGTGCAAAAACGTAAGTAACGCAGTGACGCAAAACGTCGGATATTGCCTTTCACACATTCTTTCACAACGCTAGGTCTTTTGATTGCTTTTATTTGTGCTAGATTGTGTCATTTTATTCAGTAACTTTCAATTATCAGTGGAAATATCGAGTTGCATGTGAAAGATATGATGATGGTATGGACTTAGATCAGCGTGTGAAGTGAGACACGAAGCATTACTTACAGAATGCAATTTTTTCGTCCACGCTAACAACACATTTTACGGTAAAGAAAGAAAATGAGCATATCTAATTGTTAAATACACTTAGTTTGACCAAAATAAATACAAACATGACACTACAAACTGCTTCACTTACCATTGTGCTTTCTCAAACAAGACCACTCATTTTTGTCAGGTTTCAGTGGCCATTTTAAGTTGTATTTTCAATAGAAAATAATCAAAAACAAAATAACCATCAACAGAAAAAATAATCTGTAAAATGATATTAATTCTTTATTCTCTCTTTAATCACAATACAACAACATTAACAACCAGAAGAAAACAGTTCTTTGCAAAAAAAATCCAGAAAGTGGCTACCATTCATTTTGTACGTTTTGCTCAGTATTGTGCCTGACCTCATCTTAAAATGTCTTATTGGTTGCTTGACATGTTAATTATGGTAAATATGTCATTTGTACTATTGTTAAACTTATGTTTTATTTCTTCTTTTTTGTTACCCCTCAATGGGCGAGGGCCGGATGAAAAGAAGCATGTATAGATTGCTTATTCTGTCACCCTCGTAAAATAAATTTCAATTCAATTCAATTCAATTCAATTCTCTACCCCACCCACCTCCTTCTTCAATATTTTTCTTATTCTCTGTCATCTCCCCCCAGCTATATAGCCTATATCTCTCTTCTCGTGAAATGCACACACACACACACACACACACACACATACACACACACACACACACACACACACACACACACACACACACACATACAGCAGGCAACCAACTAGCAAACCAACCCATCATCAGCCAGCCAGCCTATCAACCACTCAACCAATCAACCCCTAATCTTAACAGACGCACGTACGTACCTCTCTCCCATCCAAAGCACTGGCAGGCGCCGATATCGACATCCCGAGCATGCTGCAACATCCCCACGGCAAGATCCAGATCATATGCAGCTTCCCACAACGAGCGGTCCTGGAGAAATCCATCACCATCAAACGACGCCCGTTCGGCAGCGACACTTTCCGACGCATCGGACTCACCAACTGCACGCACCACATCAACTACCTGCCCGACGCGTCCTCGGTGAGCGCTTTCCAGCTGAACGGGTCTGTCGTCTACACCTTCAACCGAGCGCGGTGCAAGGATGCCGGCGTGTACGAGTGTGAGACGGTGTTCTCCATGACCAAGGATCCCGTGGTTCATAACACTTCTGTTGATCGGGCTGTCCTTCACAGTGAGTTTCACTTGTTTTCGTGTTTGACTCCTCTGAGTAATCAAGAGTCTAAGGGGCTCCGCTCACATATATGTAACTTCAGCAGGACCGACGGCGCACTGCAAATTATGCCAGCCCCGCTACACGTTGCATGAAAGGAAAACAGGCCAAGTACACGCCATAATCCCCATCGCGGCATAAATAATAGGCAGTGCGTCGTCTGTGCCGCTGTAACTGCGCAGGTATATTCTGCCCATAATAACTGAGCAGCGTTAGGCCGGCCGGGCGGCCGTCAACAAAAGCCTTATCGTTAAGGTTATCTCGGATGTTTTTGAAGCTAAAACTCTGAAAGCTAAATGAATTGATATGCGAGGTCGCATGAGGATCAAGTTTAGGGCAATGATAATAGAAACAAGAGGCGAAGCCTTCAAGGCTCCCGTAAGAAATCAACAAACAGTAACACAAACTCATCCGACACACACACACACACACACACACACTCACACACACATGCACACTCTCAGACACACATGCACACACACTGACACACACACACACACACACACGCACACACACACACACACACACACACACACAGTTTAAACTAAAGCATCATATCAACTCCATGTATAATTTTCAAAAGAAGGCAAACAGATAAAATGACTGTGTATTTGTTGTTGGTGCAGTTGTCCTTCAATGAGATCTTGTGCAATCCTCTCACACACACACACACACACACATACACACACACACACACACACACACACACACAGGCACTGTGTTCATTTGCAAATCTACCATCAGCTTATCTGTCTTTTGCACTGCAGACACTAAGCAATAGGTACCTGCCATGTGGCCACTTTTTCCACTGCTGTCCTCAGTCCCATACTTTTCATCAAGATTTGTCACCATGCCGAGTGGATCTAAATTCGGAAGTCTTCATGTGGCTGAGGCATATCTGACATAGCGTCGATCTTGTAGGTTAACCTCCTTTCTGAAACAAATGGCAAAATGCGATTAGTTATGATGACTACAACCTACACAAATATAAACAGTGTTTTGAAACAGAATAGTCAGGTTATACAAGCCACTTGACTTTACCGATGCAGCATGGTAACCCTACAATATGCGAAACATGTCAACTGACTGCAGCAGCCTGGTTCTTAAAATAATTCTGACGGTCAACACACTATTCACATTCCATTTTAAGGAACAACGGAGGTACTCTCTGAGGGTCTTGTTTAAATGATAACGATCAACTCAGGAGGGGAAAACAAGAGAGGAAAAAAGAAACCACATCAACCGCAGAAAAATACAGAATCACTGTGACACATGTCATGTACCATTATTTACAAACAAATGCCACAGCAAGCTTTGTCTCAAAATTCTCATTCTACCTTCTGTCCGAAAGAATCTAATCGTACGTTGTACTGCCTTGAAAGAAAATGCCAAACAAAGACAAGAAAGCTGTTGCAAGGTAAGCTTACCAAACGTTACATAGCGAATCATGATAGTGCGTAAACAGCAAACAGTACAATCAAAGAGAGAATCGAGTCTGGAATGAAACGCGATACAGATCTAGCATTCAAAAACTGTCTTTCAAGTTCAAGGAAGTTGTTGCAAGGTAAGACTTACTAATAAATTGAACAGACAAAACCATGACAGTGCATGTTTTGAATCTGAGGAAAAAATCGTGATCATTTTGACTTTGAGAACAGATTCATTCCGTTTCCTTATATCTGCATGTTCAAGTAAATGGTGGACAGTTTTTTTCGGGCAGAGTAAACTTAACTTGAGACTCTAGATCTACTGCAAGTCTTGAAATTCACATAAATCGAACCACGAACAATTAAAGACATCCAAACATTACAGGCACTTTAGATCAACTCATTTCACTAGAGGTGACTGCATAGCACTGTGTTTGACATCCGTGTCTGCTGAAATAAAAAGAAATTAAAACAGTAGGTGACACGTTATCAGAGTGGGAGACACTAGATCTGTCTCTGTACTTACCGGGATACGGCTGCCAGATCGACACTGCGCTTTCGACAGCTCTTCCTCGCGTGGACATTGGAAAAACGCTGCGCAGATCAAATTGTAGGAAATCTCCCTTTGGTAGCTTCTTTATTTACTTGTCTGGAGCTTATGTGGGAAGGTCGGGTGGAAGGACAAGGATATATATAGCACAGGCAGAGGAGCATACACACCGGAAATATTACGAGCAGTTACACTAGCTAAAGGGAGAAGAGGGCCCTGCCTGCATTATACACCGGATAAGGCTCATTAGATTACAAGCAGTGTCAAAGCTGATACATAATAGTAGCTACAAGGGGCCGGGAAAGTTATGGGATCTTACCACCTAGATTAGAAATGAATCCGGTCAAGAGTCTACCCTACGATAGTAAACACACAATAAAGTATAATGCACAAAGACAACCAGGTATTATTTAGTCACTCCTTAGGCACTGATGGTTAGAGGTTACTCCGCTGCTTCTCATCATTTTAAGTTAGGGATTTCCTAGCACAAAGGGCATTATTTAAATGTAAACCCAATGTGAGTATTTCGGTGTTTAGTCAAATGTTAAAGTTTCTACCACAGACGTACACAAGCACACACGCACACACACACACGCACAGACAGACAAAGTTACGATCGCATAGGCTACACTTTCGTGAGCCAAAAATCAACATTCTCTTGCGCATTATTGTATGAGGGAAGAGCAGCAAATATATTTGAACCATTTACAGTGGAACCTTCCTTTTAAGACCTGTAGAGAGACATGACGAAGGGGTGTCGTATTAACATTTATTTTTCTTGAAGATACGATTGGCCTGACCGTTTGGTGGGAGAGGGGGGGGGGGGGGGTGATTCTGACGAATTTGACGAACAACTGCATATCGGCGCAAACACTTGAGTAAAATACGTAGATTCAGTTGTATTTCTATTGCATGTAAACTTTCTGAAACAGACGTAAATGTGTGTGTGTAATCGCGAATGTGTGTGTGTGTGTATGTGTGTGTGTGTGTGTGTGTGTGTGTGTGTGTGCGTGTGTATGTGTGTGTGCGTGCGTACGTGTGTATACATGTGTGTGTGTGTGTGTGTGTGTGTGTGTGTGTGTGTGTGTGTGTGACCAGTGCTTCCTGGCGTGGTGTTTATGATGGCTGAGCCACATAGACTGACGTTGGAGCAGATGATGTACGGAACAGAACTCACCATCAATTGTTCTTTCTACACCACCCTGACGGAGGCGGTGGGTGTGTTAGTCATCGCTGTCTGTCTGTCTGTCTGTCTGTCTGTCTGTCTGTCTGTCTGTCTGTCTCTCTCTCTCTCTCTCTCTCTCTCTCTCTCTCTCTCTCTCTATCTAGCCTATCTATCTTTCTTTTTCTCTCTCTTTCTCTCTCTCTCTCTCTTTCTCTCTCTCTTTTTACATTTAGGCCTAAACAAAAAAATAGGTGTGGTTACGGTAACCCGACCTACCCTATTTTTAGGGGCCGACCCTATAACTTTTTATTACATTTGTAAAAAAAAAAAAAAAAAAAAAGAAACAGTGCAGAAAACGCAATGACAGCGAAAGCGCTCGAGTCGCACACTTATTTCCCTGTCAAGTAGGTTTAATTTGTACACATTAAAAAAAGAAGTTAAAAAAAAGTGATTGCCTACCTTCCTACCCTAATTTTTTTGGCTATGTTACCTTAACCATACCTTTTTTTTTGGGGGGGGCCTTAGTCAAGTTTTGACTAAATGTATTAAAGCCATATGTACTCGATGACTATACACGCTAATTGCTTTACCAACAGCTGGAGACAGACTAAATTAAGTTCCCTGCAAAATATTGTGGTCTAGGACCCCTTAAATGTTGAGATATTTGAATTTTCATTTTGATCTGGATCGTCCTATTTATAGATTTGGCAACACATGTAACGTTGATGCAAGGGAGAGAACACCGCGGCTTTGTTGACATCCTCACTTTTTCAGAGGCTGGAACAAGCTGTAATGCATGTATTATGGTCCGCGCATGGTGACGTATCGTCATTATATGGTCTTATGGTGCGTTTGACATCGATTGTGGGCAAACTACACTTTGTAAACACGGGAGTGCGTTAGTATGCCTTTAACATTGAGGGGGAATCGAGACGAGGGTGTGGTGTGTGTGTGTGTGTGTGTGTGTGTGTATGTGTGTGTGTGTGGTGTGTGTGTATGTGTGTGTTGGTGTGTGAGTATAGCGCGATTCGGAAAAAACTTCTGGACCGATCTTAATGAAACTTTACATGAGAGTTCCTGAATATGATATCCCCAGACATAGTTTTCAGTTTTTTTATAAATGTCTTTGATTACGTCATATCCGTCTTTTTGTGAATGTTGAGGCAGCACTGTCACGATCTCATTTTTCAACCAAATTGTTGTTTCTTCTCTCTCTCTCTCTCTCTCTGAAACAATCGTGGCAATAAACACACACACAGAACCCTCAATATGTCTAACCACTAACAAAGTTTCACTCAACTTTTCTACATTTCAATATATCCCAACAGTCGTGGTAATGGTATTAGATACTCATCATTTTGTCTGGGGCTCACACAAATAATCACATTCTCTGAAACTTACCCACAAAAGTAAAAAACAGACAAAACCCCTTAATATTCTAACCTCAACCAACGTTTTATTCAACATCATAATATTCTCTCTCTCTCTTTCTCTTTCTCTCTGTCTTTCTCTCTCCCCCTCTCTCTTTCTATCTCTCCCCTCTCTTTCTCTCTCTCTCTCTCTCTCTCTCTCTCTCTCTTTTATTTTTCTCTTCTCTCTCTCTCTCCCCCCTCTCTCTTTCTCTTTCTCTCTGTCTTTCTCTCTCCCCCTCTCTCTCTCTATCTCTCCCCCCCCTCTCTCTCCCCCCCCTCTCTCTCTCTTCTCTCTCTCTCTCTCACTCTCTCTCTCTCTCTCTCTCTCTCTCTCTCTCTCTCTCTCTCTCTCTCTCTCTCTCTCTCTCTCCCTGTTCCTTACACGGCTCTGTCTATGTGCATGGCATGACATTTAGCTCGTATTCTTCCCACAAATGACGGATCCATTTGAATACGTCAAACTATTTTCCCAATACGGGCATTTTACTTTGCTAGTTGTGCTCCATTATTGAATTGATTGTATGCGGCATGGTTATCTTTAATTTGCTGAACAAATTGTTTAAACCAAATTCTGGATACAAGACGACAAAACATTTTCCAACTCATAAATCAAACAATTCAACGCTCAAACCACACGCTTTACAAAATGAACATTTATGAATAACGATATTCCTATATGATTTTTATAAATCGAAGATCACTGTAAATATATAGTTGTTTGCCTTTGTTTCACCTAATAAGACATTGTCGTGACGTCACGCACACACACACACACACACACACACACACACACACACACACACACACACACACACACTCACACACACACGCACCACCATTCGGCCTCGGGCACATACAAGTAAAACGCACTCTGGCACATACAAGTAAAACGCACTCTGGCACATACAAGTAAAACGCACTCTGGCGCATACAAGTAAAACGCACTCTGGCACATACAAGTAAAACGCACTCTGGCACATACAAGTAAAACGCACTCTGGCACATACAAGTAAAACGCACTCTGGCACATACAAGTAAAACGCACTCTGGCACATATACAAGTAAAACGCACTCTGGCACATACAAGTAAAACGCACTCTGGCACATACAAGTAAAACGCACTCTGGGACATACAAGTAAAACGCACTCTGGGACATACAAGTAAAACGCACTCTGGCACATACAAGTAAAACGCACTCTGGCACATACAAGTAAAACGCACTCTGGCACATACAAGTAAAACGCACTCTGGGACATACAAGTAAAACGCACTCTGGCACATACAAGTAAAACGCACTCTGGCACATACAAGTAAAACGCACTCTGGCACATACAAGTAAAACGCACTCTGGCACATACAATCAAAACGCACTCTGGCACATACAAGTAAAACGCACTCTGGCACGTATACAAGTAAAACGCACTCTGGGACATGTATACAAGTAAAACGCACTCTGGCACATACAAGTAAAACTTACTAGGCAGGACGTCCGTAGCCAACACCACTCTTCGCGTAGCCCGGTCTTTGATATCCGTGGCCCGGTCTTTGATATCCGTAGCCCGCTCTTTGGTGTCCGTAACCCGGTCTTTGATGTCCGTAGCCCGGTCTTTAATGTTCGTAGCCCGGTCTTTGATATCCGTAGCCCGGTCTTTGATATCCGTAGCCCGCTCTTTGGTGTCCGTAGATCGGTCTTTGATATCCGTAGCCCGGTCTTTGATATCCGTAGCCCGGTCGTTGGTGTCCGTAGCCCGCTCTTTGGTGTCCGTAGATCGGTCTTTGATGTCCGTAGCCCTGTCTTTGATGTCCGTAGCCCGGTCTGTGATATCCGTAGCCCGGTCTTTGATATCCGTAGCCCGGTCTTTTATCCGTAGCCCGGTCTTTAATGTCCGTAGCCCGGTCTTTGATGTCCGTAGCCCGGTCTTTGATATCCGTAGCCCGGTCTTTGATATCCGTAGCCCGGTCTTTGATATCCGTAGCCCGGTCTTTGATGTCCGTAGCCCGGTCTTTGATGTCCGTAGCCCGGTCGCGAATTTGCGATTCCTAAACGCCCCACTGAACGACTGACGTCACATGTCGCTTCGGTCTTTTCCGGAGGAACACCGCGTGTACATACTACACACTTCGATCGCGTAGCACTGCCATTGCACATTTTCGCAACGAAAACCGTGCCACTGTTTCATTTATCTTGGTGTGTTAAATCTGAAAGCAATATAAGTGAACGAACAATTGAAAACATATCACGTTACCAAACTGTAGCTCAGTGTTTCAGTGTGACGTGGAAGTGTTGAAATATCTGCTGTATCAGGCAAGCCGATTTCGTTTCACCTGAACGACTGCGAGAGGCGAGCGCAAACCGTTGTGTTGTTCAGAAATGGTGTTCCCTTTGATATTTTAGTAGACATTTAACTTCAAATGCAACCTTTCTTAGCCGTAGAGTTGGTAACAGAACCTTTATGCGCGAGAAACGCCACATACGACAGAGTAACCCTGAAATGCCTTCACTTTTGTAGCCCTGTCTGTCAGTTGCTGTCGTTGCCTAGTCGTTTGTGCTCCAGCTTGAAGGTCAGCTGACTCGGGTTCGACACCCTTCCTGGTTACAGTTTTTTTTTCTTGTTTGCTTTATTTTTGTCATCTATTTTGTGTCCTTAACTCCACCCTTCAATCTTTTCAACCCTGATGCATTCCGTTTATTTTTTTAAATATTTTTTTTAAACCATTTCCCCCAAAGCGGTTTAGCACGGTGGTATGTTATGATGAAAACGCGATTACACAAAGCTCACATGTGCACGGTCTGCAAACTAAACGACGTGGGCTCACCGTATTAGCCAATAACAAGCACACATAATATTAAACCGCAGCGCAAAGCGTAAACATTAGTACAACTTGAAGAAATCAATATAGTTACCAGAAACAAAACCGTGCTTCGCACCGAACAGTTCGACAGTGACTGACCTACTGATCGAACTGCACCTCTCGCTTGTGACAGTCGCTCATGATACAACCATTATTTTGCCGAGTCTGAAATTGATCTTCATAAAACTGTGTAAGTGTAACAAAAGAAAAAACTAATTTCTTTCATATTGCCTGAATAATAACTTTATTAACTGATAATCAAGGTGGCATCGCCGAATGACTGCAAGTGCAACGCGATCGAAGTGGCACGCGGTGTTCCTCCGGAAAAGGCCGAAGCGGCTGTGACGTCAGTCGTTCAGTGGGGCGTTTGGGAATCGCAAATTCGCAGCCCGGTCTTTGATGTCCGTATCCCGGTCTTTGATGTCCGTAGCCCGGTCTTTGATGTCCGTTGCTCGGTCTTTGATGTCCGTAGTTCGGTCTTTGATGTCCGTAGCCCGGTCCTCCGTAAGCAGGTCCATTGTAGCCCACGCCATGTCCTTTAGCTGGTCCGTTGGGTGTTCCTTAGCCCGGTCCTCGTTGGTAAGACCCGTGAGCTCCCACATCCCCATGATGACCATCTAAAGCTCCCTCAGATCCGTCACCCCCATGAGAACCATATGAAGGTCTCTCAGCAACCACGACTACAGCAATTACAGCGGCCAGCACGAGAGAGACTGAACGCGACATGGTGCGCAGAGGTCCGGATCTTTCCAAGTTCCACAATTGAGTTGCTGGAGAAGGTTTGTGTGCTGGAGAAGCAGTCTTTTTGCAGATTGCAACTGAACTTCGATGTCCGCTTCGAGACTTCTTATACTGAGGCGTATAACGTTGATAGCCTCGATGCATGTCGGCCGGAAGCGATGGACGGTGAGAAAAGCTGGCGTCTGGGAGGTGGTGGGGGCGGACGGGGGGGGGGGGGGAGTGTATTGTGGGGGTAACGGTTCGTGTGGGGACGATGGACAAGGAGAGGCGGGGTAAGGAGGAACAGGGGGGGGGGGGGGGTTGGGGTGAGCAGAGAGATGGCAGGAGGGGGGCGGTGGGTGAGTAGCTAGGTAGGTGGGTGGAGAAGAATAAGGATTACAATATTAAGTTTTTAGTCAATCCGGTTTTCGCATAGCGTGACTTAGCATAAACAACAGAGAGAGAGAGAGAGAGAGAGAGAGAGAGAGAGAGAGAGAGAGAGAGAGAGAGAGAGAGAGAGAGAGAGAGAGAGACACACACATACACACACACACACACACATACCTAAAGTGTGGATGGTTACCTAAGAGGCGGCACTGGGTGTAGTGCCTTTCTAGTGCACTTGCACTACAACAGCACTGGGTGCAGTACTCGCACCGGCATCGAAGAATTTTGCACTAAAAAATGCACAAAATTTGACCTATTTCGTCGCCTATAGAGGACGGAAAGAATGTCATTTTGAACATTGTTATGACATTCTTTCCGTCAAAAAAGTCAATTTAACGGTGTTAAATGAAGCGACCATCCACACAATTAGGTTGCCATCCAGAGTTTAGGTTGCCATCCACGTGTGGATGGTTGCCTTATGGTGATTTAGGCAACCAAACCTGTGGAAACGGGGGTACACACACACACACACACACACACACACACACACACAACCCTCAATATGTCTAACCGCTACCAACGTTTCTTTCAACATGGCACCAAACAGTCATGGTATTGGATGATCCAGTACCGGTCGTACCGGAACGCCACGTGGTCGAGCATATCGCCTGACAACTGGACCGTGACGGAGGCCCCTCCCCCCTACGGCTGCTGTTACTTCCCGTGGAAGGTATCCGTCGTTCTGTCAGTCGATAGGCTTGACATTGGCAAGGGGTTCCGCTGCTGCGTCTTCTCCAACTACAGTGACCAGCCCTTAAACTCCTCCTCTGCTATCTTCAACCTCACAGGTAGTACCGTAACGTACCTTGTAAGCGCCCAGTATCAAGTAAGCGCCCACCCCCCACTTTTAGTCCAAAACCGTGCACAGGGTGTAGTACCTAGTAAGCGCCCACCCCCTACTTTGGGTCGGAATTTGTGCACAGGGGGGGTGGGTGCTTACACGGTACTTTACGGTAGTAGTTGGTACAGGGGAACCTCCCTTGTAAGACCTCCAAATATCTACGAAAATCAGGTCTGAAAAAGGAAGGAGGGAATCTTAAAATGGGGGTAAAGTTACAGAAGCTACAACTCTAAAACTACCTTGGCCAGTTTAACTCCTATTCTGCCGTCTTCAGCCTCACAGGTACTGATATTTAGAAAAGTCGAACCTCCTTTTTTAGACCTCCACACATATGAGAGAAAACAAGTCCCGTGAAGCGATAATTATATGCGAGTTATTTCTAATATGCTGACTGTTAGCAAATGATAACAAGACATGTCGAGAAAAAAGATATCAAGCTTGAGCCTTTTAGGCGAATGCTGATATCGTTTGTGAGACATGTCTGTTATCATTTGCTAACAGTCAGCATATTAGAAATAACGGTTTTATTACCGTTTAATTCGACCAAAAGAAATTTCGAAGCGACCCCGCGAATAAGACAGAACAGCCGCAATGGGAACTTGAGCGCTCCTACCTGATTATGCCTGTCAGTCAAAGAATTCTCGTGATCTGGGTCAGCCAATCAGAGTAACACACCTGACGTGATGAATATTCACAGGTCAAATGCGTTTGACACACAACAATCTCACAAGATAAACCATGTTGAACATGCGTTTCGCTTGCTTCGCTTTTTCTTGTTGAACAGAGAGCGACAGATTTAGAACCGACTCCAGACGGATGGGAAATGACGTAACAATACATTTAACGTAAAGCGAGTGATGCAATTTCACTTGATTGTTCCGAACTTTGATAATTTAGATTTCAAGTGAGCAGGTCGGCATTGCACACTCAGAGGATGGGCGGTGCCTTGCTGTTCCGTAAAGCACCCACCGACAAAACTCGCTTTTCGGTATATTTTTTTTTTTTAGATAAAGAGAGTATTATCTGACAGCATTTGAAGCATTAATCTTTAGAATAAATCACGCTGATATTGTTGATTTAAATTTTTACTTTGTCTTGTTAATTTTTAGCTTGATAAACAAAAAGGGTCCCTGCCTGAACGTTATAACATTTAGAGGGTCACCTCGAATCCGTCCTGATTGGTCAAAAAGCCATATGGGGCACTGAATTGGTAATAAAAACACATGGAAGGAACGGATTAACACACAACAGTCATCGCCGAGACTATATTAAAACAAGAGGCGAAGCCTTCAAGGCTCACGTAAGAAATAAACAAACAGTAACACAAACTCAATCACTCCGTCACACATACACACCCACACACACAGTAAGCTTAGGTGACACTGTGCAAGAAAGAGAGACACTAGATCTAGATCTGTCTGTCTGCATGTAGCCTACTTACAGGGACATGACTGCCAAATAGTCTCGGCCCGCTCAAAATAACAATGACCGAGACCACACACACCACGCGAGAGAGAAAGACTACAGGGAGGCATGCCGTCATGATGCATTAATTGACGTCAAACACTTTTGACCGTGACGTAATCTTATGCGAGCTTTATCCATAGTCTTGGATAACCACTCACACATAGACTCGGAAATGTTAAAGTTTCTACCACAGACATACACACGCACAAACACACACACACACGCACACACACACGCACAAACGCACAAACGCACAGACAGACAAAGTTACGATCGCATAGGCTACACTTCGTGAGCCAATAGTCTCGACTAACCGAGACTGGTCACGCTCGTCTCCGCGTAGCGCGCGAACGCAGTTCTTATTGGCTCACGTGTAGCCTATGCGATCGTAACTTTGTCTGTCTGTGCGTTTGTGCGTGTGTGTGTGCGTGTGTGTGTGTGTGTGTGTGTTTGTTTGTGCGTGTGTATGTCTGTGGTAGAAACTTTAACATTTCGTCATTTGAAGACGTCACATTATGGCGCAAGAGGGTTAGACGTCACGCGAAGGAATTACTGAAAGTCTCGGTTTTGAGCGGGCCGAGACTGGAAGGCAAGAGTTATCTTTTTCTTTTCATGTCTTGGCGTCTCAAATCTTATTAGTCAGAAAGCGCATTCACGTAGTCTCGACCAGCGCGTAGTGTGCTTCTTTCTGAGTACTTTACGTAACAAATTGTACTTTACGTACTTGATGATGACGTGTTCTATGTGTTCTATGTGTTGTATGTGTTCTATTTCGTTCACTGAGCACGGCCGGGACCAGTTGGCGTGAGCGCTGGGATTTCGAGTTTCATTCGACATGTCAATGCATCGCAGTATAAAATAATACGGGTAGGAGGTTAGTTCTTGTACTGTGGGTCAACCAAAGTCGATAAATGCATTCTTCACTATGGTATTGAGTCTGATTTCGTCGTCCATCTTGAATCGAAAAGCACTCTTCTTACAAACAAGAAATTCCTCCGAGGTAGGAAAAACACCCCCGTCCTTACCATTCTCACTGCCACCAACTGAGAAGGCACTGCTAACAAGTGTGGTTAAAATAAGTTGATTGAGTGGACAAAGAGACAGGCGGAGAAAAAGACAAATCAATATAACTCTTTCTGTAACACCTACTGACCGCATACAGAAAACAAAAGATCCCGAAAAAAACATCGGTTTGCGCTGCGCGCTGAGAGCAGGTATTGAAATATCTCATCGACCAGATTTTGTCCGGGGTGTATCTGCCGCTTCGCCGGGTAGCAAGTAGAGCCGAATACCCGGCTTGAGTGGCGCACTGTACGCCGGCTTCGAACCATGGACCCGTCAAGCTTCGGTCCCTTCCAGACTCGTGGAATGGGAACAGCACGAACATGATTCAGGGGCCATAATGCCATTCCTGATCATATCATGTCGAGTCCCATACTTGTCGACGACGCCCTAGGTACCACATCACAAACAGAACTGTGCAATACACAGGTGTTTTCTACAGACACACTCAAACACACACACACACAGAAGCCGTATATATATATATCTATATCTATTGTATAAATATGTCACAGTGGAAATGAGAATCCAGTGAGATTCCGAATCGCACTAGTGGAGATTGGAATTCCAGTTTGCACTAGGGCAAACTAGAATTCTCATCTCCACTAGATATTTGTTAGTGAAAATTGGAATTCCAGTTTGCCCTAGTGCAAACGGGAATCCAGTTTCAGTGGAGATGGGAATTCCAGTTTTCACTAGGGGAAATAGGAATTGGGGGAAATAATGTGTTCAAAGGTTTATAATTGTTGTTAAAACCATTTCATCTTGAGTCATTTATTTGATTTCTGCCCATGTTTTATCACGTCCGGAATGTCCTACATGTCCATGACATTGGAAAACGATGTCGAAAAGTCTGTCCTGTGTGATGACTGGCTTGTTGGAATTTTTTTTTTGCAGTACACAATGTTCCTTGCACCAATTTCTTCCAATTTGAACTGTTTTTGGCTCCAGTGTTTGAATTTTGCTCCATGTTGGGATTTTTGTCCGGGGCTAGAATGCAGACACGCTTCAATCTTGTTGTACTTTTCTTGAGTTATACAAAATGCATCTTTTTTGTTTGTATCTGCACAGATTCAAGATGCTGCTCTAAAAGAATATAGAATGTCTCCTTTTGCTCCAGGATCCACTCTCTGAGTCAGTTTAGCAGAAAACAAACTGCAGCAATGAAAATTTCAAACTGAGTGGAGAAGACTAGTGTTCACTTTTTCTTTAGGACTAAGAGTTAACAAAAGAAGTGAGAAGGCCAGACAGATAGACGACTGAGTTAACGTCAAGTAGTCGTGGTTTTACAATACAACACAATACAATAATACTGTCGGCTCTGATGTTCGAGGCCATCTCTCTCTCCCTCTCTCTTTCCCCCCCTCTCTCTCTCTCTCTCTCTCTCTCTCTCTCTCTCTCTCTCTCTCTCTCTCTCTCTCTCTCTCTCTCTCTCTCTCTCTCTCTCTCTCTCTTTATCTCATGCTTCATCTTACATAAACTTTTAACTTTGTGATATGATTTAATGATAGTGATAAAAAAAACTTATTGTGTGCAATTACTCTGTGTTGTTCGATTCTATCAATTCAATAATATTTATTTTTATTTCTGCATTTCAATACATGCAATGAGTAAGCCTTAAAGTCATGATCGACTCAAGATGAAATGGTTTTAACAACAATTATAAACCTTTGAACACATTATTTCCCCCAATTCCTATTTCCCCTAGTGAAAACTGGAATTCCCATCTCCACTGAAACTAGATTCCCGTTTGCACTAGGGCAAACTGGAATTCCAATCTTCACTAACAAATATCCAGTGGAGATGAGAATTCTAGTTTGCCCTAGTGCAAACTGGAATTCCAATCTCCACTAGTGCGATTCGGAATCTCACTGGATTCTCATTTCCACTGTGACAAATATATAGAGATAGATGAGAGTGTATTTTTCGCGTGGCTATAAATTGATTCGACCTTTGCACTTTTACAGTGAGGATAATTTACGGGTCCAATTTACGTTCTGGACACTGCGGTGACCTTCTAAAAATAGTAACAGAACGCCGGGAATATCCGAAGATGCCCCCCCTCATACTACAGTGCACCATACGAAGGAAGGGAGGTAAACGCTGAAAACATGGAGAAGATAAGGAAGAGTTATGCCGTAGTTGATCCCCCAAAAAAACCAAAATCCACCAATAACTCCCTAACCGTTTGTTTGACTGGTCCCAATTTTTGTAAGGACCGTCTCAGGAATGTATAGAACCTGTTCACCAAGTTTGGTGACGATCGGTCCGTTCATTCTTGAGATCTACTTGCGAACACAAACAAACACACAAACACATCGAGTGAAACCTATACACACCCCTATACCGAGTGCTCGATTGGTGAAGGGATTAATAGTTGACGGTGATGACAGTGGAAATGAGAGTTTGGCGCTTTACGCATGGCCATTTTAATAATAATAATAATAATAAGGGTATTTATAGGGCGCGAATCCTAAAATAGTTTTAAGCGCCTTACAATCTTAAATATTATAATCTTAATAACAGCAACAATACACAACATAAGCGCCTTAAATCAATATTAAATATACTAATCTTAATAACAGCAACAATACACATTAAAAACAATTATCCCCCCCCCCCCCCCCCCCCCCCCTCTGCTTCTTTCTCTCTGTAAACTTGTAGGGCTATAGTTATTTTTCGGTAACTTACCCAACAACCAAAATCACTTACCCAACAACGGGCCTGATAGTGGGGCTCGTATGTTGCAGACGCACTCATAAATCATTCACATCTTGCAACAAACATCATACTTTGTGGTATTGTTCCTTATAATTATTTAAGGGATTTCAGATACAGAGCCACTTCAGAAATTGTTTTTTTTGTCTTTGATAGGGAATAAAAGGCTGCATTTACAGCAGACGAAATTCGTACCAAAAGCGCTCAGCAGTAAATATTCCCAACTCAGCAAATGTAAAATTCAATGGTTTACCATGCACCAGAAGTTGTCTGCTGATAACACATGCATGACATAAATACTCTTATGGGTATTTTTGTGTTCTGGTATTTAATTTGATCGTTTTTAGAATTTTATATATCCGCAGCATGAAAATTCAAGATGGCGGCCTCCGCAACATTGCGTGTTTTGATTTGAGCGAAAACAACGTTTCTGAAGGTAAGTTTTCAAGAATACGCATCCATTCACCAATGTCACATCATTTTACTGTTTAATTCTCCCCTGGGGTCTGTTATTCATCGGGTGAAGCGCTGAAATGCAGAGTAATCTTGCAATAGCTCATCAGCTGGATTGTGATGCTGATAGATCTAGATCTATCTGTTGATTACAAGTAAGGAAATCATGATCGCCACGCTGGTGATTTTAAACAGATTAAACGAACTTTGAATAAAAGGCGAGGAGAAAGAGATTGTTCATGGTATGATAAATGATTAGTCCTGCCTACGTTAAGGACTTCCATAAGGTGGGGAGGGGTAGAGTCAAAAACTGAGTGAGGGTAGGCTGACCAGCTGGAGATAAAAACACTCCACTCCCCATGTCTTTACAGTGTTGTGATCAAACTTTCAAAGACGGTAGGTAACAGACAAAAGCATACAGTGTATGCTAATCAAATGAGATAAGTGGTTTTGAAAAATGAAGAGGTACCGCTCTTTGAGTTTTACAATTTTGGTTTGTTGCTTGTTTCTCATCCTTTTGCTTATTTTAAGTTGACCGTGCATTGGTGTGAATTTTATTTTTACAGGATATATACAAGAGTTACACCACATGCCGGTTCCTGGGAACAAGCGTTCTGCATTTATTCCGGTGCCACAGAAGGGAGCCGATTTCACTAGTACTACTGTATCAAGGTTTGTTACCTAATACATCTTAACAGTAAGATTTTTTTATTTGTATTAATTGGAACATGTTTGCACATCATTTGTAAGCGACCTCTGTGAATTTGATGGGTTTAACGTACGAACCCTCACTATGGTCAACATTCTGTTAGCGACTGTTTGAAGCGAATAAATGTAGCGGTCAGAAAGATTCCAGAATCAGTTGGGTCACTGGAAACTGTGTTTGTTTGTTTTTTAACCTGAAACAGTAAGAATTATACGAATTCATGAAATACAATTTTCTTTCATTTTGGTCTGTTGTGTGAAGACTTGCTAACCCGGCTTTGACCGACTCTCTGAGATAGTAAACATTATTCAAATACATTCAAATAAAAATGTCACTTTTCATCTTTTGTGTGAAGGGTACCACAGGCTGATTTCCTGCACCATGGATGTAGAGGAGGCCAGACAGTCTGCTTCTCATTCCAGCTGTGTTGCGTTTTTTTCTGCTCGTGAAGTGTATCGCCACATTGCCAAAGCCATTGGCCAAGAGAAGTCACCCTGTCTGCCCATTTTGCATAGCCTTACAGGCTGTGACACTATGTCGTTCTTCAATGGTATTGGGGAATCAGAAGGCTTGGGAAGTATGGCAAGCATTTGAAGACGTCACTCAAACTTTCTTCAGGTTGTCTGCTCCTCTTTGTAAGCTGAGTACCACTGACAGGGCAGCACAAGAGCTTTTTGGTGTACATTTGTAGGACAAAACCAGCAACGTACTGGGTGTAAACAGTGCTAGACGGTACCTCTTCAGTAAAAAGAGCTGCCAAATTGACCATAATCCCCTTACAAGTGAGGTGCTGCTGCAGGACATGAGATTCAGAAGAGCCATCTACCTATTAGACTTCCAAACTCTGTGGGCTGGCAGTTCAAGGCTGGAAAGTGGGAGTCATTCTGGACGAGCTTTCAAGAGGTATCCAGCGTGTGCCGAGAACTCATGAGGTGTGCCTGCAAGAAGAGCTGTACAACAAAACGCTGCAAATGCTACTAAGAAGGACTGCAGAGCACAGCTCTCTGCAAATGTGCTTGCATGCCTGTGAAAACTGTCAGCATCTAAACTGTGCAAAAATATTATTGCACCCATTTTCATACCTCAACTCAAATTTTATTCCTGTGTCATTTTATTCAAACTGTCTATGCCATTAAAGGCTCGCATCTTCGCTATCTGGCACATTTTTTTTTAACATCATCATTTACGCCGTCAAAATAAGGATACCCTTGACGTGACAAAGAGATGTGACAAAAACTTCGGGTACCTTTTAAAAAGCCGACGACAATTCCTGAGGCACAACTGGGTCACTGTTGTATACGAAGAGAAAGTCAACTTGATTATCCATCCAGAACAGGTTGTTTTATTTCGCCATCTTGCATATTTCTAGTGTTGTGCCATTGTACCTACTGATGTATGTGTCGATCTCACGGATGAGATGTTTATGTGTCAAATTTGAGGGATACCCAAGTCAACTAAAATCCATGTATTTTAGCAATGACCAAGTGGGTTGCGTTGAAACTTTCATGAATGTGTGTCTACGCACGAGGCGTAGTTCAACCGTTTGAGTACACTTTCAAATCTTCACGAAATAATATTTTAAAAACTGCCACAGGTTTGTTGACTTACATCCCACATATTTTTGACTTCGCATGTATATATATGACAGATGGTTGTTTCAAGTACTGCCAAAGTTTCTTTTGAGTATAGACACTTGCCGGAATGTGCTAGTTGTGTAAACACATGAGAACAAACAACGTTTTTGAAATACAGCGATTATGAATTTTAGTAGACTTTTGAGTTGATACATTACATTTTTATCAGTTTTATTTTGGGGGTACCCTTATTTGGGCGGCGGTCAAATAACCCATGTAAAGGCCACCTTTTATCTTAAAAGTGTTCCAGTTAGCCAAGTTGAGTGCCCTCAATAGCATACATTGAATATAACAGCACAGGAATGAATGTTTTCGTTTTGGTATGAAAATTGGTGCAATATATTTATTTTTGCACAGTTTAGGTAATCCACAAATTCTTCAACCCTGCCACCCACACCGTCCAATCATTCTCTGCACCAACAATACATGTATTGTTTTGTTTAAAAATGTGTTTGTGTTAGTTTCTATTGCAAGAGAATGTCTTGTAGCATCAAAAATGCCTAAATACCCTTTTATTGGCGGCCATTTTGAAAATTGTAAAAAAACTACTGATTTCTTAATTTTTTCACGGTGGCTCTGTATCAGGTTTTGTTAAGCAAAAGCAAATGTCCATTTACGCCAAATTTGCTGTTAATCACATGAAGTGAAATATGCTTAACATACCCAACCGTTTACACTGGCGGCCATTTTGAAAAATTGTTTAAAAACTACCCATTTTTTTATTTTTCGCGATGGCTCTGTATCAGGTTTTGTTAAGCACATAAAACTCTTCATATTTGCTTAATTTGGTGTTTGTTGCATGATTTGAATGATTTTGCAACATAGGAGCCCCACTATGAATCCTCGATAGCTCATGGGTAGAGACTGTACGCATTGTGGATCTACTTTTTGCGACTCAAAAGTTCAGAACACTCTAATGTACAAAATATACATTTCTGGAGCAAACAATACAACCATACCGCATTTAAACCAGCAACCACAGGCTTGAACACATGAATCTCAATATAAAATCCATGAGTTTGGTTGTTTTGTGAATTCAGATCTGCCGTGCACAATCGTTTATCGCTAGCAAGATTCCAAGGAAAAGTAACTCTCATACTTTGTCTAGCGACACGAGTAGTTCCCCTTCCAGATTTCGGCTGCATCGAGAAGACTTGCAATCCGACGGTCAGTTTTCAACAATATTTCATTTTATAAACAGATTACACGCAATCAATTGCAAACATTTAATCAACTTAAAGAACATGCAGCGGTTTCATACACTACTTTGCCCCAGCAAACTGAACTTCATACAGTTTTTAACGTTGGAACACGGGTGTAAAACTTCGTCTGCTAGTCACATTCGAGGAAAGAACATTTCCTGAGCGATACCAAAACATGAACAGAACACACACTATCTGCCTTTACCGCCACAGCAGAATGACAACATAACTGTGTACTTGATTTTTGTTCAAAACATGGAAACTGACAAGAAGTGTTAACAAAATTGAATAATTTGCACGGAACTATACAACCGCGCATTAATCGATACCTGCGCAGGTAGACTGGTTGGGTGAATATGATTCGATCAAACTTTCGCACAAAAACTCCTCTTTTCTTTGAATAACTGAAGAAAGGAGGGATAAAGAGGTTACATACCTCGTCTCAGTGATTATCAAAAATAATGGTCTCAGTTCGCGGTCATGAAAAAGCTCGCTGAAGCTCGCATTTTTCATGATCCGCTAACTTCGACCATTATTTTTGATAATCACTGAGACTCGGCATGTAACCTCTACATAAACCTTAAATAAATGGAAACACAATCACGTACACAATACACAATTCAAATGAATCTATCGTTATGTGTGCAGGATTTCACCCGCACGAGGAAAATGTTCGGATGACTGTGTTAACTATCGTCCTCATCACTTTTGCTGTTGGGGTCATCGTGCTGGGCGCTATTTTCGTAAGTCTCAGTTTGGCCTCTCTGTAGTCTTATTAAATAATAATAATGATAATTGTCAGTAAGTACTGGTGTCACATGACTGATGTGAAACAGTTGATTGGCCAATGGCAATGCGCTTAAAACTGTTAGCGCACTCTTGGAGTGCGCTAACACTTTTCCAGAGAGCGTATTCTTCCGCCCTTTTCCAAAGCGAGGCTGTGCCCCTTCTTTTGATTTGAGAAGATTCTTCTCATCCTCTGTGTTAGTGACATGTAGCTTGACTTCTCCACATTATCAAATGATGCTTGACCCTAGAAAGTGTTTTTTTCTGACAGATTTCATGCGCCTGTGCCACAGTGAGTCTGGGCCTCTTCTTTCGACTTGCGAAGATTCTTCTCAGCCGCTGTGTTAGTGGCATGTAGATTATCGTCTCTACATTACCAAATAATGATTGCTTGACCCTAACATTTCCCGCGGCTAAAAGCAGAAGGTTTTTTTTCTGACAGATTTCGAGCTGGACAAAGCAGCATTAATTTGGAAGTCGACTGATTCAATAGACTGTCCTACTCGTATATATTATATGTAGCAGACGACATCATCAGTTAAGGACTGAAATGAACGGTTTTCGCATATTTCAAGACAACTACGATGTAAACAGAATACGCGAAGGCTTCAAAACATTCTTACCATGTAATCATAGCGCCAACCTCCCAGATGAATGCAGGTACATTGCAAGAAATAACATGCCAACTTGTCACTTTGAGTCGTTTGACATGAGGGGACGCCACTTAGTTGCTTGGGGGTCGTTCATTTTTTTGGAAGCATAGAACATTTTGGTACATGTTGTTTTTTATACCAGTAATCAATACATAAGTGAAACTGTATGCTAACGGGTACATTTCGCACAACTGTAATTTATAGTGTTAGTTGCTACTCGATAAAACGGTACAGAGGGTAATCAAATCGTAAAATGCATGGTCGGCGATGAAACCGTCAATACCCCCGAAATGTGCAAAGCCGACACACACACAAAAGTAGATCTAACTCGACCTGTCCACAATTGATCCAAACGCTGGCAGAAAAAATGTGCCTTTTCAAACGTTCTAATCTGTTGTCGTTACTGACAATATCGTTATTGAAACAATCACAGTGTGCTAAGAGATTTATATCTAGAGCAAATCTTGAAAATAATGATTGAACTTAGCGCTTTGCGCTTCGTTCAATAATTCATTTTCTCGATTTGCTCTATAAATCTCTTAGCGCATTGTGATGTCTCAATAACTTAAATTGTCAGTAAGTACTGGTGTCACATGACTGATGTGAACCAGTTGATTGGCTAATGGCGTGTGACGAAAGCACGAAACATTTGAGACAGCCCACACAAAAGTAGATCTTACACGACCTGACCAAACAGTTATGCCTATCCAAATGCGCGTAGCAAAATGTGCGTTTTGAATCTTCTTTTTTCTCTGGCGGTACTGACAATATCGTTATTGAAACAATCCCAGTGCTCTAAGGGATTTATAGAGCAAATCTCAAAAATAATTATTGAACTCAGCGCTATGCGCTTCGTTCAATAATGAATGTTCTCGATTTGCTCTATAAATCCCTTAGTGCACTGGGATGTCTCAATAACTTTAATAATAATAACTGTCAGTAAGTACTGGTGTCACATGACTGATGTGAACCAGTTGATTGGCTAATGGTGATGCAAGAGTGCGCTAACTTTTCCAGAGAGCGTATTCTTCAGCCCTTTGCCAAAGCAAGACTGTGCGCTCATCCTCAGAATTAATTAATGACATGTAGCTTATATTCTCCACAATACCAAATGACCATACATTTCCTGCTTCTCAATTAAAGCAGAAGTGGTTTTTTTTCTGACAGATTGCATGTGCCTGTGCCAAAGTGCCACTGATCTAAAAATAGAAGCCGCTGTGTCTCATCTCATTTTCGACTTGCATTGATTCTTCTCATATGCCGTGTTAGTGGCATGTAGCTTATTATCCACATTACCAAATGATGAGTTAGTATACAATTCCCAGCGGCTAACAGAAAACACAAGTGTTATTCCGATAACGTACCAGCTAGGCAAGCATTTGGAAGTCGACTGACTCGATCGACTCTGTCATACGTAGCAGACTACACTGCAATACCACTGCATCAGTTCAGTTAATGAATGGTTTCCGAATAATTATTATTTCAAGGCAAGAACAATCGGAATCGAAAACGTGCAGGGTTCAGAACGTTCTTCTATCTATATATATATATGCCCTTAAATGCACTTCGGTGACTTCTCAATCCTTTGAGGTTGTAGAACTCTCCTCGGGTTATTCTTGTTCAGTGTTGCAATCGGCTCCGAAAGGGTTTGATTCTCCAGTAGGCTGTCTGTGAAGAGTTCTTTCTAGATCTTATTCTTACCCCCTCCCCCCACCTCTTCCATTACCTCTAGTGTGCTCCCTGCTTTCAAAATTCCTTGTTGGAATGTAGGCGGTGGAGACACACACAGAGTAAAGGATGATCTCCCTTGCTCATGACGTACTTTCTATGCATTCTCGCTCTTGACGTCATTCTATATATATATATTTATATATACTAGTATATATATATACGACTTGTGTGTGTGTGTGTGTGTATGTGTGTGTGTGTGTGTGTGTGTGTGTGTGTGTGTGTGTGTGTGTGTGTGTGTGTGTGTGTGTGTGTGTGTGTGTCCGCGATGCACGGCCAAAGTTCTCGATGGATCTCTTTCAAATTTGGTGGCCATATTCAGGTAAACCCCGGACACAACCTGGTCGATGAGATATTTCAACACGTGCTCTCAGCGCGCGGCGCTGAACCGATTTTGGTTATTCTCTGGATCCATTCCCAGTAACTCTTCCTTATCTTCTCCAGTGTTTTCAGCGTTTATCTCCCTTCCTTCGTGTGGCGTCAATCCATATTCCCGTTTCTATTTTTAGAAGGTCACTGTCGACAACGCTCAATCCATATTCCCGTTATACTATTTTTAGAAGGTCACTGTCCCGGCGAAGCCGGGTATTACTCTTCTCCAGTGTCTTGCGCGTTTATCTCCCTTCCTTCGTGCGGTGCAAAGCCGGGTCCCCGGCTATTCGGCTCGACTTCTTCCCGGCGAAGCCGTACCCGGCGAAGCGGGTATTCATCTAGTACCATATATATATATAAGACTTATCACTAGCCTGCCTCATGCGTGCAGACTCAGTGCAACGTGACGAGCAATTTCTGTTTTTGAAATGGGACTGCAGTGGTTCGATTGCCATAGCCTAGCAGACGACATAAACCCCGCTCAGCAAATTAACATGTTGGGCAAATAATTATGAACGAAAAAACGATGGGGTTATAATACGTGTAGAGTTCAGAGCATTCTTACCGTTCATATTTAGTACCAGACTCCCCGGTGAGTGAAGATACAACACGAAAAACATACCACATTTATTTTGAAAATGTGCTAACCGTCGACCAGTCATTGGAGTCAATTCAAGGGGCATCACTCTGCACAGTCAATCCGTCGAAGCTCGACTGGAGGTTTTGAATCGCAAATAACTAAGTGCACAGTCCTTTCTCCGAGTTCAAATGAGGTCTCTATGAAAGATCATCACTTTTTAGATTAACGCCCCACTGGAATTTACCAACAGAAATTAAAACGAGTTTGCGTGTGACGAAAGCACGACACACTTGAGACAGCCAACACAAAGTAGATATCTCACGACCTGACCACACTGTTACGCCTATCCAAATGCGCGTAGCAAAATGTGCGTTTTGAATCATCTTTTTTTTCTCTGGCGGTACTGACAATATCGTTATTGAAACAATCCCAGTGCACTAAGGGATTTATAGAGCAAATCTCGAAAATAATGATGCGCTTCGTTCAATAATGAATGTTCTCGATTTGCTCTATAAATCCCTTAGTGCACTGGGATGTCTCAATAACTTAAATAATAATGATGATAATGAAAATAAGGCCCGGCGCTCACATATGTAACTTTAGCAGGACCGACGACGCACTGCAGATTATCTCAGCCCGCTACACGTTGCATGGAAGGAAAACAGGCCAAGTAGGGCCTACTCGTCATAATCCCTATCGCAGCATGAATAATAGGCCGTGCGTGGTCTGTGCCCCTGAAACTGCGCAGGTATATTCTGCCCATAATGAGGAAATTTACATGGCGCAAATCCTAAAACAGTTCCAAGCGCCTCACAAAAAAATACATAAATACATTATTCTGTACACAATTCAAAATCTAATAATAAACATCGAAAGAAACAATAACAATGTACACATTTCTGAATGCATATTCATGAATTTTAAAATACAAAGCACGCACGTAAATATTAATAGTTAGTGTACACTGGTTTTTCTCTGTGTTTGTGTGCCGTTGTCAGTGTATCTGAGTCCTCTTGTCGGTGACTTTGGAACCCGCCCCCAACCCCCACCAACCAGCCCCAACCCCCCCCCCCCTCTTCGCAGTCCATTCAACCCTTTACTTATCTCGATAGCTTTACTCTCATGTGTCCGCTTCTTTGCCTGCCTGTTGCTGTCCACTTTCTGTTCTTTTCTAGTACCAATTTTTTTTTTTTTTTCGTTGATGACACAACCATTTGTCGAGGATAGCGTAGGCACCCGGTCTGCTCCCCGCCTAAAAAAGGCCAGTGCCTTTCCGTCTTCGAGGGACTGCGTGGGTTTCATTTCGGAGTTTTCCTTCTCCTAGACGAGTTTCCTTCCATGGATGATGAGCCTCCTCTACCCTCGTTTTGAATTCAGAGTGGTCTTCTCTTAGGATAGCTGCCTGCCAGGGTTGACAAGCCTATCCTGCCCGGCTATTTGACCCATAGCTGGAGGTTGGTTCGTGGGCACCTGGGCGTTTCCACACACCGGTGGGCCCGCATGCCGCACGTCTAGGGGCCAACCTCCTCCGAGTCCTTGTAGTCTAGCCTGGGGCCTTGCGGTACCCAGTTTACGCCTGTCGCCGCGATGGAGGCACTACATAGGGCTTGTTGTGGAGAGGTTATTGTACTGGCAGGAGAGACTGACGCATTCTGCTCTCTTTTCGCATTGTCCTAAAAAGGACAGACGGTGCTAGCCAGCGGTGAGGGCTGAAAGCGAGAAGTGACAAGCACAAGACACTTTGCCAACACACTAGACACGTCACACAACCGTTTGGCAGGCTAGTACCAATTAAAGCAAGCATAAACACTCACGTAGAGTCTCTGTCTGTCTGTCTGTCTGTCTGTCTGTCTCTCTCTCTCTCTCTCTCTCTCTCTCTCTCTTTCTCTCTCACATACACCTTGTCACTACACTCATGATTGTGGGTAATCTTAAAAATGAACGGGGGGGGGGGGGGGGGGGGGGTACGAATTTACCCAACTAACCTGACGTAACATGTGAATGCCCGTGCATACATGTGATTAGACTTGTCCCTCTCTGGGCTGGGGCCAGAACAAAAAAAAAAGCTTGTTTGGATTACTTATGCCTCAACCCTCTTCAAATAAATTTCGATTTGATTTGATTTGATTTGTCCCAGCAGATCGTCCGCACCTCGGACGTGGAAGCCGTGGAGAGCTTAGTAATAGAGGTGTTTACCTTCTATCGCCGTCCCTGCCCTTGCGTGGTGGAACGGCGACACTCCAATCCCGTACGGCGCGCCGGTGGGCAGAGGAGGGGTGCACGTCGAGCACCCAGGGCATCTGGCGGGGCGGCGACGGCGGAGGCTGGCGGCGAGGACATGGGTCACGTCTTCAGTCCCAGACCTGCTGGGGATCCCGAGGTTGCAGGTATGTTATGGCGTTAGAGAATGGTGGAGAGGTGATGGAGTCAAGTATTTACTGTCAATAAACCCCTGAATGCTGCCCATAAGGCGGTCCCGAATTGAGCCCGAAGTCGACTTCGCGAAGTCTTTTTATCGAAAACTCAGAACTAACGCTCCATAGGGACGCTATACTTCGCGTAGTAGTAGACTTCGCCCAGTTGAGGACAGGCTTAACTGTGCCCAAAATTGACTCCGCGAAGACTTCGCAAAGTTTTTGCCGAAAATGCAGTGCCAAAGCTTCGTGTAGCGAGCTTCGTGAAGAAGACTTCGCGAAGTTGAAGTCGCCTAGTTAAGATCAGACTTTGGGGAGAAGACAAAAACAATGAATAACAAGAAATTCCTCCGAGGTAGGAAAAACACCCCCGTCCTTACCATTCTCACTGCCACCAACTGAGAACTGTTATTTCCCTTTGACCATTAATATGTCCCTCTATAAGTCCTTGTAGAATCTTAATCCACCAATAACTCCCTAACCGTGTGTTTGACTGGTCCCAATTTTTGTAAGGACCGTCTCAGGAATGTATAGAACCTGTTCACCAAGTTTGGTGACGATCGGTCCGTTCATTCTTGAGATCTATATGCGAACACAAACACACAAACAAACAAACAAACACATCGACCGAATCCTATACACACCCCTATACCGGGGGTGTAATAAAGGGAAATCATTTTAAACTAGAAAACAAACAATCAGAATCCGCGAGATAGGTTGTGGCGTGGATATATTCATAACCATTCAGATACAAACAGCAGTTAAAAGGTGTGGGGAGGGGGAGGGGGAGTATACGAGGATGTGGTTAAAAAAGAAGATAATATACAGAAGCTATTATTCTTTAAATTCGTTCTAGTTTTGCTTATTTGTATATTTTACGTGGCTGAATGTTCCTTCGTTCTCTCTGTGTTCGTGTTCTTAGGAAGGTTTATTTTTTCCTCATCCTTCTCGAAATCATGCATGCCATGCCATATTGTTCTTTATCTTCTACCTTTCCTGAAGTTGCTCGCATTAGTGTATCACTCACTACACTTGAAGTCTTTCCATGAGCATCTACCACCGTAAACCTCCCTCTTCTTCTTATCTCCGATCCGTTCTTGTACCACTAGCGTTTCCTCCTTCTTCTTGTTTTAAACATCGTCGTCTGCGTTAGCTCGCAAAGTTGTTGTCTATTTCTTATTTCGTAACTATCCTCCTCTTCCTTTTCCTACTCTTTCTCCTCTTCCTGCTCCTCTCTCGTCTTCTGCTTATTTATACTCCAGCAGTTGCTTAAAGCCATATGTACTCGATGACTATACACGCTAATTGCTTTACCAACAGCTGGAGACATGCTAAATTAAGTTCCCTGCAAAATATTGTGGTCTAGGACCCCTTCAATGTTGAGATATGTTAATTTTCATTTTGATCTGGATCGTCCTATTTATAGATTTGCCAACAGAGGTAGCGTTGTCGCAAGGGAAATAACTCCGCGTCTTTGTTTACATCCAAAGTTTTTGAGACTCTAAAACAAGCTGTAATGCATGTATATGGTCCGCGCATGGCGACATATCGTCATTACATGGTCTTATGGTGCGTTTGACATCGATTATGGGCAAACTACACTTTGTAAACACGGGAGCGCGTACATATGCCTTTAACAATGTCACAAGACTCCATGCATCGGTGTGATTTTTGTCCTTGCACCCACAGCGCCGCCCGATACGCCTGGAAACCCCTCCTGCTCCAGATCGCCAAGCTTCATCCCAAACGACAAATGGATCGACCACGACTCGCCTGGAGCTGAGGACATCATTGCCAGTGACAGCGTCGACAACACACAGTTCATCGATGAAGTAACCGTGGCTTTTCGTACAGTTGCTGGGAGTTCAGCCAATACTGAGAGGAGCACGAATGGTTCTCTTTGTGGACATCCCGACTAGTCCCATCCCATCTCGCCCCCGTCCCATCTCGCCCCCGTCCAATCTCGTCCCCAATGATCTCTCGATTTTCCATGAGTGATATTTCGCCCCCGCTCAGCAGAATTCGTCTCTGTCACCGGTGCACACAATTAATCAACTATGAGAGAGAATTAAGAGAGAGAGAGAGAGAGAGAGAGAGAGAGAGAGAGAGAGAGAGAGAGAGAGAGAGAGAGAGAGAGAGAGAGAGAGAGAGAGAGAGAGAGAGAGAACGAACGAACGAACGAACGAACGAACGAACTTTATTACTCAAGGATGGAGATTTTAGGCTCACGCCTAGTCTTGCAATCTGTCCCTGCTAAACTAAGACATAAAAATTAAGACAATAAAAGGACAATTGTTAATCGCAATCATACCGTATTACTAATTACAACATTACCTATACGAATACATAATGCATGATAGAACATTGAAATGTACATGTATGTCAATATAATACAAAGGAAAAGAAAAGTCGACTCGCACACACACGCGCGCCGCATGCCTGCAATCACGTTCGCACTCAATACAACACACACACTCACACACACACACACACACACACACACACACACACACACACACACACACACACACACACACACATATGCGCACACACACACAGACATATATACGCACGCACACACATACACACGCAGACACAGACACACACACACACACACACACACACACACACACACACAGAGAGAGAGAGAGAGAGAGAGAGAGAGAGAGAGAGAGAGAGAGAGAGAGAGATAGTGTTAGCTTCGAAAGCTATTTTAAAGCATGAAGTCTTAGAAAAGGAAATTGTTAGCTTACCTTGATCATAGTCTCCAAAACGTTCAATGCTAAACATCGGGATGTACAACTTCTTTATAGTTCATTTATACACATTTCAAATCTGTTTTGTCTCTATTCGTTTTATCAATTAAATAGCGTTATACATGTATGAAACATTTTTTACTGTTAAACTCAGGCAGAAATTTGATGTTTAACTTAAGTCAAGTTTTGACTAAAAGTTTTGATTTTTTACTTGTTCTGAATGACAAACAAAATTCAACATTTCTTCATCGCATGGAATATATGGGGGCGATTTGCCGCTCTGCGCGAGGGCGAGTTGACACCCCTGACAGGTTTAAAGCAAGCAGAGCGTGAAGTCGGCTACTACACAGGCGAGGGCGAGATGGTAGGGGGCGAGTCGGTATCTCACATTTTCTTCACCCCTCTGGTGTGAAGCTTGACGCCCATATCGTGGATCGTGGTGGGCGAGGTACCGACTCGCCCCCTCCTATCTCGCCTCCGCTAATTAGTAGCCGACGTTACGCTCTGCTTGCTTTTAACATGTCAGAGGTATCAACTCGCCGCCGCAAGTAGTGGCAACTCGCCCCCTCGTATGCTTTAGCACTGTTGTGATGGTGTTGACACTATATTTGCCCAATTGAGTCTAACTACCTGATGGCTAATCTACTGTGATACCTGTGATAACTGATGATGATTACTGTGATTGGTTTTATGTGTTTGGTTGGTCTCTTCTTTTGGTAGTGCAATAGCGTTAATTATGGATTGTTGTTATCATCATTTGCATGGGGACTTGTCTGTTAGTCCAAACAGTGATATGGTTATTGTGATATTCTTGGCTGCACTTTAACATGGAATGTATGTATGTATGTATGTATGTATGTATGTATGTATGTATGTATGTATGTATGTATGTATATATGTAGGTATGTATGTAGGTATGTATGTAGGTATGTATGCATGTGTGTTGGTGTGTCGGTGTGTCAAGTGTGCAAGTAAAAAGGGTATTGTAGTTGTACATATATTACTTTAGATATTTTTTTGTTATCATGGGTTTTATGAATTTTCTTCTCTTATTCTTTTATAATTATTAATTAATGACCTATATGTGCTGATGACCAATTTAATTTCCTTTGTTGGATCAATAAAATGTTATGAGTTATGAGTTATGAGTTATGAGTTATTCCATGTGTGCGCGCGCGCTCGCGCGCGCGTGTGTGTGTGTGTGTGTGTGTGTGTGTGTGTGTGTGTGTGTTTATTTTCATGTTTGTGTGTGTGTTATTAATTTAATCTTACCTTTCAAGCAACTACACAGTGATCAATATGTCTGTGTATATGTGTGTATTTGGCAACACGACCGAAACAAGTTGTACGTTCGCATTACACAAATCCATACTCTGTCTGTGTACATGTATGTTTCATTGTGTGTGTGTGTGTGTGTGTGTGTGTGTGTGTGTGTGTGTGTTTGTGTGTGTGTGTGTGTGTGTGTGTGTGTGTAAAAAACAGAAACGGATTTTTGCGAGCAGGGGCGAATCGCCTCTCTGGCAAAACCCGGGATCATTTAGGGCAAGATGTGAGGGGGCGAATCCAGACGTCACCGTTGTTGAACTTGGCTAATACCGTCGAACCTGAAGAACACTGTGCTGAGAAATACCTTGCCGTGAAGGCAAACGCAAAAGACTGCTCCCCTGGCCAAGTCTAAATGTGCGTCCGCCTCGGCCACGCCCAGCCGCCCCACCCCGACCCACTCGTAGTCTACACCCTCTGCTGTGCCCTTGTCTGTAAACAAGGAAACAAAAGCCCGGTCGTTATCGGCAGCCTGTTAAGCCCGTGCTTCACCATATGCTGAGCCCGAAGTCAACTTTTCGAAGTCTGTTTACCGAAAACTCAGTGCTAAAGCTTCGTATGGCCAGATTCGCGAAGTATACTTCGCGTGGTCAACTTCGACCAGTTAATTTGAGGCACCGACTCGCCCCCTCCAATCTCGCCCCCGCTTTGTAGTAGCCGACCCAGAACAGTTCGTCACCAGGACCAGGCGGCAGTCCGGAACCTCCGTCTATGACATTTTAGTCAATGATCAGTCAATGATCAGTTGCCTCGGCAACCCGACAGGTGCGCGACCGTGTGTGCTGTAAACAAAACATAATAATTATAGACAATTGCAATCATCTAAATACTGCACGAATACGCACAAAAATGCTGAAATGAAAACAATGGCAAAAGAAAGTTATATCTGAAAAGAACCGCTGAATCTTCGACGTCTACCTTGAATCGTGTTTGTTTCTGGCTGTAATCTTGTCAACTGCTATCAGCACAAAAGAAGCGAAAGCAAGATTGCATTGTTTCAGCTTTAACGTAGTTAAATGCAACTGAAAGGTAAGATTTAACAGATGGAAAAGTTTTAAATAAAACTTTAAAACCTCACCAAGTATAAGAAAAAAAGCTAATAAAAACGTTAGCCTTTCTAAAGTTTGCAATTCCCTTTTGTCCACATTTGTATCAGTTACCGAAGCTTGCGATAAAACCAACAACAACAATACAAACTTTAAAAAAAAATCTCTTTCAGCATAAGCACAACAAACTTGACAAAAAGTTCTGCGATCGTAAAACAAGTTGTTGATTGTTCCTCTTCACAATAATAGGGTCCAAACGTCACAAAAGGAAAGACGTCACGAAGCATTGTTCAGAAGCCAGAGACAGCCACGGTGACCTCCATTGGCCGACTTATCGGGTGCACGCGAATCTCTCTGTTGACAGTTCTCATCTCTCTAAATGACGACGTCGTAACTTGCCGGTGTAACATGAGAAAATTATTCCCACGAGATTTTTACTCCGGAGTAAAAATTGCGTACGAAATTGTTACTCCCTTTACGAACAAACTACTCCCCCGTTACACTAGAAAATTACTCCCCACGACAGGTGAGTTCCGAGTAAACATTTCGTACAAAAATGTTACTCCCCTAACGAATAAACAACGAATATATTACTTCACCCTAACATAAGCAATTTAACTTCCCATGCCAGGTGTACGAAATGTTTACTCCCTTGTCCCCTGTTAGTCTTGGTGGTGGAAGGGGTGGAGCGCGACATTTGTTTGCCCGAGATCACATAATTATTGGCATTATCCCTTCGCCTGCATCTCATTTTCGCGTACGAGATTTTTTAAACAATTTGGGGAGTCAAAATTCCGTGGAGGGAATAATTTTTTCGTACTTTGGGGAGTTCTTTTCTCGAACGAAAGGTGTACTCGGAGTAAGAATTTCGTACGACATTTTTACTCCGGAGTACATTTTTCGTGGAGTAAAAACTTTGTGTTACACCGGTCGCGCCGTCAGGAAAGGCCAACGTTTATTCTGTTAGTCCTCCGCCGGTCCACATTGATTCCTTGATTGTCAGCCATCAGTTCTCAGAGAAAAAATTGGAGAGGAAGGAACGATCAAAAAAGGAGGAATGGAAATAGGAAGTGAACAGAGGGAGTAGAGCAACGTCTTTGCTAAATGGAAGCGATTGTGGGGTTATTTTGTCCCTTGTTATTATTTTACCTTTTTCCATCAATTTACAGCAGCAGAGGAAAACAGACGAAGAGGACAAGAAAGCTCTTTGCAAGTAAAACAGTAATCATGAAGAATCAGGCATTGTTCGTGTTTTGCTCAGCAATCACAAAAGGAAAAATACGAAGGAGAAGAGAAAGGCGAGAAGAAAAAAAAAGAAAAAAAAGAAAAAAAGGTAAAAAGACAAATAAGAGAAACGGAGGAGGAGAAAAAAAAAAGAATAAGTAGAATTGGGTGGGTTGGAATAATTTTGGCAGAGAAAGAAAGATTAGGTAACATGGGTACATATGGCGATTAATACAAATGTGAGTACGAGTACTAGCTCTTCTTTGCTTTTTTTTTCTTTATATCTTTGGTTATCGAAATAACTTTAACGGAAAGAGGGTTTTGCTAGGAAAAAGGATGAATAAAACGGCTTTGGAAACAAGCAGTAGACAAGTGGTCACGCGATTTTCTTTACTTGCGCGTAAGTAAAACCAAAAAATAATGCTTGTGAATAGAGATTGATGAAAAATAAGGACAAAATAGGAACCCTTAGGATCCATTATCGTGACTACTCAGCGTCAATAGAGTGTGTTCTCTCTCTCTGGCCTATACCTACAGACGTTTGCTTTGTGTGGAATGAATAGTCACGCGGGCGTCTCGACTGTCTGGAGAAAGCTAAATAGCTGTCGCCATTACCATAGGCCTTCCTTGTACAGTCTAACCCGTTACTCAGTTAAGGTCCCCACATCTTTTTGGTGTTTCCGGCGAAGCGTAGATAGGTCGGTTTTTTTTTTTTTTTTTTTGGGGGGGGGGGTCTTTTTCTTTTTTTTTTGGTAGGGGGGGGTGTGGCAAGTTGGATTGTGTGTGTGTGTGTGTGTGTGTGTGTGTGTGTGTGTGTGTGTGTGTGTGTGTGTGTGTGTGTGTGTGTGTGTGTGTGTGTTTTACTCAAACGCATAGGGTTTTCATTGGCCGAAACTCGTTCAACATAGCCTGGATGTCGAAGAAGTGTAGCTTCCCTTCTGTGGTCTGCCAATCGAGCGTGTTTTCCCGTTCGTGTTTGTGTGGGTGTTGGTTTTCTTTTGTGTGTGTGAAAGGTTAACAATAAAACAAAACAAACAAACTAACAAGTTTAAAGATCTAGAATTTAAAACAAAAAGTTGGGCCGGGTACGAGAAACTCTGATTTTTTTTCCCCGATACGCCTTATCCCACCAGTTTCTTTTGGGCGGTGTAATGGATTGAGGACGTGACCGGGTAAAGTTGCTGTAGACGTTGACATAACCTGTCTACTGACATTTTGCGACAATAATATTGCTCTATCTTTTTCTGTCTTAGATTGTCTATAATGATTTGATTCGACCAATTTGGAAAAGTGGATGACATTTTCTATTTCTAACTTCTAAGGATGTGGCATTGCATTCAGAAATGCCATTTGTGGGTTTTTTTTCTGGTTAAAACTTTGAATTTGATCGGCTTGGCTATATATTACATGTGGCATGAATTTGTTCACAGGTATTGTCTAACATTAGCATGTTACAAAAATGTTAATTCCTTGTGTACATTAAAGATGTTTGTATTTATTGCCAATATTGTGATATTTAATATCACACTTGAAAGAAGCCATTGTTCAGGGCCGAGTGAACTACTTACCTCAGGTGCACGTTTGCATTCTGTTGATTGTATCTCTACAAACGAAAATGCGTTTTTGTTCAGTTAACATTCAGGCCTGTGTTTGCCTGCAGGGGGGTACGTGCGTGAGTGTCTGTGTGTGTGTGTGTGGGGGGGCGTGCATGTGTGCATGCGTGTGAGTGTGTGTGTGTGTGTGTGAGTGTGTGTGTGTGTGTGTGTGTGTGTGCATGCGTGTGAGTGTGTGTGTGTGTGTGTGTGTGTGTGGGTGTGTGTGCACGTCTGAGTGTGTTCTAAGAAAAGGTCTGTCGCATTGTTCATAACAGCTGTGCGGGCGAGGGACTCTGTACAACGTTGAGAACTCAGGCGAGAGAACAAGCACTTTAATTAACCGGTCACGCTCTATACACAGGTTCTTGGACGATTTTTGTTTTCGAAAAACAATGTCCAGACATAGAGCTGGGCAGCTGTGGGGTTGACACCAGGTTGAGAAGGCACACACGCATCGTACTTTCCGTATGGTGTCAGTGTGCGCATCCGTGGCACCAACAAGCAAATATCTTCTCTGAGCTTGTGATAAGAACCACGCACCATCCAGGCGGGAAGACGGGCAAGGATCTTGGAAGACAGCTTGAAGCCACAGATCAAAACGAACAAGGTTTCAGAAAGCTAAGTCGTACTCGTTGACGGCTGTGCTTGCAGGCTCGTTGTCTAAAAAGACGAGCTAAACGTTGAAGTTCTTTCTTTAAGCGGAAGAACAATGGTGAGTGCGACATAAAAAGACCAAAACCTTTACTCACGTGTGGACGAAGCGATACAAATGACATAATTCAACGTTTCGACCCTAGAGTCTTCCTCGGGAACATAGAACACAAAACAAAGCAGAAACGTCGACTATTGTATCATCTTCGTTCACACGTGATAACAGTATATTTTGTTCTTCTCATTATTTAAATCATTGCGCGTGCGACAAATAACGGCGTCCAAGCAGGAAGAAAGGACTGCAGGCTTTTGGACGTTAGCGTGAAGGGTCCGATCAAAACAAACAAGGCTTCAGTCAGTTGATGCTGAGCCGTTGTCGTCCACAGCTGTGCTTGTAGGCTCGCTGTTTTAAAAGACGGGCAACACTTTGAACTTCGTCACTTCTATCGCGAGCGCAACCACTGAAGTTTATGAGAGCTCAATGATTTTTTGGGTTTTTTGCAGACTTCAGAATGCAAACGCAATAGACGAATTCCTAAATTAACTCTGTCGGGCTTGTGTGAAAGAGTCAATGCCCTCTTTTTTAGTGGGACAAACATTACACGGGCCAATCACTAGCGAGGGGTGTGTCTGAAACACGTGGACAAGGAGCACACGTGCATTTATTTTCCCCCGTAAACTCGAAGGTACTCTCTCTTTCACAATCCATGCAGAACCCGACAGAGTTATTTCCGATCATCATCTATTCTTCAGCCACATGTCTTTTGTTCAGCGATGACGACTGCAATCGATTTGGGGTTGCAGAAAAAACAAAAACAATGAGAACAGATGCAAGATATGAGGCTATCTGTGTCACTTGATTTACATTTGGAAGGCCGCACCGTGAATTCAAGGCACTCAGCTAAACACTCCAAACTTCATACAAGGAACTTAGTCGATAAATATCGACAGGGGGCGGACAAATGGTTTACATGTGAAATGTGTGTATATGGGTGTGGTTCTGAAACAAACAAACCATGTGAACCCCCCCATCCCACCGCTCGCGGGCTGAACGACTGACGCGGTCTTTTCCAGAAGAACACCGCGTGTACATAATACACAATTCGATCGCGTAGCACTGCCAATGCACATTTTCGCAACGAAAACCGTGCTACTGTTTCTTGTGTGTTAAATCTGAAAGCAATATAAGTGAACGAACAATTGAAAACTGATATCACGTTACTAAACTCCCAAAAGTAATAAATTACTTCTGACTGCGGTACACAATACGGCAGTCACCTCTGCGAATGCTGTCGAAGAATCTAACCGAAAGTAAACATTCTGGGAATCTACGCGCATCGGCCTTGACGCAAGTTCGCAGTGAGCGCGCCGCGGCGAAGTTGGCCGCTGTAAGTCTCGCAGCGCTGGCTGGCTGAGCGAGTTGCGTGTCCATCCATATTAGGTCCAAGCCGCACCGTAGATCAGATTAGTAGGTGCTTGATTTTGGTATTTTGATTTTACATAACATTAAACCTTTCTTGGGGTTCATGGTCATGGCAACAGCCATAATAATATTATATCATGTATAATATTACATTTCAGCATATTTGAATTACATGTCATCATACCAAACTGTCATACATTTTTATTCCTACATCATTCTGATTGATCACAACCAAACCTACTATCAGTGGACACATCCAAATGTAAGCGCCTGTTCTTGACAGCTTTTAATCGATCTAAAAATAGCAACTTGCTGGGCCCTTTGCCGCCAACAGACACTGTTTGGCCTGTAGGTAAAATGTACAATGTATTTTCTGATTTGTGCACAAAAGCTTTTTTTCTTTTTTCTTTTTTTTAACATAACAATGTTTAATGTCACTGTATGTTTAAAAGACCATGGTCATATTTGTAAAAAAAATGTTAAATTAGAAAATAAATAACATTTTGGTTCATGATTTTTCCTACACCTGTGCTAAAAATAAGAAATAAAAATGTCGGGTATATAAGTCACTCAAATACAGCTAGGTATGAATGGCTCGGTTTGAGTTTGTTGCAGTTGACCCTGCACAATGCGACATATCATGTTTTTGTTGAACAATTTTGACGTCACCCCTCCCATAGGGTGACGTATTTC